>NC_044054.1:517500-810587 GCF_902167405.1 Gadus morhua
ACATGAGAAGCATACGCTTTGCCGTTGGGAGAAGTCCCCTGTGTTACTTCAATTGTACATCTGTAAAACCGATTCCTGAAGCTTTGCTTAACGATAGAAGGGACAAATAGGTCATCAGTTGGCACTAGGGTATCATACATTTTATAGAGAATTTTGCTTGCCTGCCGCCGTTGTCATTGATGGAAAGTCTATTGCATTGATGGATTGCAAGTTTACAACCACAAGCAAGATTGCCAGTTAGGACAATTCCGTTTTTTTTAACTGCAAGAAACACTTTTATCACATCTACACCAGATGATGCTGTTGCAAAAAGTGTAGGTACTGCAGGGATTTGAACCCAGGGTCTCCTGTTTACAAGACAGGTGCTTTCACCAGCTAAGCCACAGTACCCCTATTGTATTGTTTACTTGAGACACCAATGAAAAAGGTCTCATGTAGCGTGACCCGATCATGTGTTAAGCTATCAGAACTGGCGGCTAAAGGAATTCCAATTGAGTAGGTTACTTACATTATACAACTTACTGATGTGATTAGAACACTGCCTCTTCTGTGAACTAGACAGTCACTATGACAGTCACAGCCACAGCACCCCTCTCAATTCAGGAGAAATGCTTCAGCAAATGATTGGGAAGACAACGAAAGAGATGACATGTTTCTGTTGATCCTTTAAACAGTCCCTTAAACATACACTGATTAACCTGTACAGTTGACGTCAGAATTCGAACCTGCACGGGGAGACCCCAATGGATTTCTAGTCCATCAACCTTAACCACACAGTTTCGACATTTCAATTCTCTATCATGTTCAAACATTAGCATTCTGCAACATTTCTGGTAGGTAAAGCATTGCGTGACCTCATTTTGTTTAAAGATTCATTACACAGTAACATTCAGCAATGTTTCGTGGTCGGATCATTTTTGACTTCTACCTTATATAAGGGATTCATTCATAATCATCGCGTCACCTTCACTACAATTTGAAGATTCCAGAGATTGAACCCGTGACCTCATACATGCGAATCATGCGCTCTACCACTGAGCTACATCCCCTTTTTGTATTAATCAGTACATCTCTACTATCAATACCTGAAGCTTTGCTTAATGATACAGCCAATATATAGGTTGACTTGCACTAGGCCATCCTAAGAGATGAAGATATTTGGCCTGCCTGCTAAAAGCAGAGGTGGTAAACTGGTGTGGCAGATTTCAATCATGGAGCGGGGGATCCAATGGATTTCTAGCGCATCAGCTTAACCGCTTGGCCAGGACAATGGTGCTTATCGACCTCAAGTCTATCAGTTGTTCGAACAGTAACAGACTGCAACGCTTGAGGCTGTGTGATCAAATTGTGAAATAGTCCTACACCCTTGACCACAGCTTGCTTTGATCACATCTTAGTGATCGGACCTCAGCACTCCTACATGAGAAGCTTTACAGATGAGCCGAAAACAGATTACTTCAATTGTACATGTGGCAACCGATACATGAAAGTTTGCTTAACGATACAAGAGGGGAAATCGGTTATCGACTGGCAGTACGGTATCATACATTTCTTAGAGAAGTAGTCTGCGTACAGATAGCAGAACTGGCCAACGCTTGTCGGCAGGCCTGAATCTTCGTCGTGACGCAACAATGTTTTTCTCTTCTGTGGCTGTCAACACTTAGTGCATAAACGTACCGGACTCATATCAATGTGTTGACCGGCACTAGCTTTTGAGCGCACACTAGCTTTTGAGCGCACAAGCGCTATAATTCTCCCATTGGTTTGGGGAAGGAATATCATGCGGACGGACATAATGGAAACGGAAAATGGAAACGGAAAAGGCTTGGATGGAGTAGACTATGGAAAGAAAGACCAGAGGGGAGAAGAGGCTGGAGAGAAAGAGAATAAATATGATAAAGAACTGACCGTGAGTGTTGAACTGATCGGGGAAGATCCAATAACGGTGATGGAATTCATGAGAGTGAAGAAAGAGGTGTGTGGGGAGTTGATGGCGTGCCGTAAAACAGGATTGAAAAAGATAGAGACAATGGGACAATGGGACATCTCAGCGGGAAAAAGAAACTTATGGACGGGTTCAAAATAAGAGGGGTTAGTATAATTGCAAAAGAGCTTACCAGTGACGAAACGGTGGTGTCGTTCTTGGAGCTTCCGGCGTACACCACGGACAATGACGTTATTCTGAAGCTATAGGGGTGGGGGGTCTCAGCTGCCTCACCGATCAAAAGAAGAATGTGGCCTGGCACTAACATTGCAGACGGGACCAGGTTTCTGAAAGTGAAGTTTAATGACTTGGTCAGGTCGTTGCCGTATTCTACGAAGTTCAGCACAGCTACGGGTCCCCAGTACTTCCGGGTGATCCACGACAGACAGGAGAAGGTATGTAGGATCCAACCGGGGCACGTTCTGAGGGACTGTCCGGAGTTCAGATGCCACAGGTGCCATGGACAGGGGCACTACGCAAGAGAGTGTGGCACAGACGAGGAACAGAGGCGACAAGGAGGAGAAGGCGGGAGACGGGAGACGGACGTCGGCGAGGAGGAGGAGCGACCGAGAGGAGAGGGAGGAGAAGGCGGTAGCGGAGCTGAGGCGACTGAAGCAGAAGGAAGTGGCGTTGGAGTCGGCGGGGAAGGAGAGAAGATGGACGAGGAGCAGGAAGGAATGGCAGAGGACGTGACGGCAGCGGAAGAGTTAACGGAGACGGGAGGAGAGAAGGAAAGGGAGGAGAACGGCTGCAGCGCGGACAGTGCGGTGAGAAGGACGGACGAGCGAGAGGAGCGGAGCAGCGCGGGTGAGGGAGCGAAAGGAGGGGAGAAGATCGGGGTAAAGAGTGGAGTGACTGTGGTGGGACAGGGAGAGGGAAGGTCGGTGGCAAGGGGGATTAAGTGGGAAAAAAAGTGCAAATTAATAACATAACGTGTGGAATCTCTTCTCATTTATACTTTTAATGATCAGGATAACTTCTTTTAATGCTAATGGGCTAAGGGACAGGAACAGGAGGCAGCAAACCTTGATGGTGTGTGAGGCAGACATAATATGTTTACAAGAGACACATTGGGATGAGGAGGTTATGAGGGTGGTTGAGAGAGAATGGATGGGGGACATGTATGTGAATAATGGTGGTGTTAAATCAAGAGGGGTAGCAATTTTAGTGAAAAGGGGAGTGGTTGAGAATGTGACGAAGTGTGTGGATGATGGTGATGGGAGGGTGATAGGAATTACTTTTGAGCACTTGGGTAAAATATGTCGATTGTTGAATGTGTATGCGCCGAATGAGGAGAAGGAGAGGAGGGTTTTTTTTGAGGGATTGGGGGGAATGTGTGTGGAAAACTGTGTGGTGGTGGGTGACTTTAACGTGTGGTGTGGGAGGTTGGATGCTTCTACGAGTGTGTGTTTCAGTAATGACTCGTCAAGAGGTTTCCCAGATAGCATTAGGTTAGCGGCCCACTGGCGGCCCACCAGCGGCAGAGTTGGCGGTCCAACGGGGGTACCCACCGGTGGCCCGCTGGAGTTTTGCTCATCGGTTCCCTGGTGGTCCGTCAGCGGCTCAAAAGCGGCTGCAGATAAAGGGCCGCCCTTGTGCCGCTTTTGAGCCGCTGGCGAACCACCAGAGAACCGATGGTGGGCCACCAGCTTCGAATTGGCCTTATTTATGGCCTTTATGGTCTTATTTATGGCCATAATAATTCAAATGATGTACTAAAATAGTAATTTAATACATTACAACACTTTCCATTTGCCCTCAATCAAAAAAATTACAATTATTTACTGGGCTTACCAAAGTTACCAAAATTTACCAAGGTAAAGACAGCCTGCTGATGAGAAACCTTTTAATGTGTTCTATAATTTAGTAATCCAGTACAAAAACATATATCCTCAGCAACTATTACACAGACTCACCACACATAGGCTATTAGGTTCAATACATTTTGTTTATTTCATAAGCATGTGGCCAACATGGGCTCAACACTCCCCATCCCCATTCACCACCCTTTTCTGCCTGTCTTTTCTCCCTCCCTCCCTGTCAGCCGCCCCCTTCAAATACAGGGAGACTTCTTTTTGAAGCTCCTCTTCAGTGGCTGTGGTTACCACTCTCCGAACGGCTCCTGTAGTAAAACAAAGAGTAAGTGAGATGTTGTGTATGGAAGAATATACATGGATTCACGTGTTTATAAACACAGTGTTGTGAGGAGGGGCAAGACACCAGCAGCCAACCACGTAAGCTAATTTTTTGACCGACAGCGGTTTCCAACAATCAGAGGTTGAGTTGTGCGCAGCTAGTGTCGCGCAGCTGGGAGAAAACAAAAATGTAGAACCCATGTAGTGTATATAAACTTCACTTCCCCATAATGCCATGCGTTTAGGCGGGGGCTACATAAGCTCCCCATTCAACACTCTTCTGTACCGCAAAGATACGCAGACAGCCTGCATGTATAATAGGATGCAGTAGTTAAATAAAGTTCAGTTTTAATGTTCAGCACTTTCATGTCTGCCTTCATCAATGTGTATGCGTGCCCTCACAAAATGCTTTTTTTTTGCCAGGGGTTATACACTTGAACACATTCACAATAGTTTCACAAAATCACTTACTGTGCAACACACTCTTCAGGTTTAGGGACTTGAAAGCGATCTTTCCAGCTGCGCCAGTCCAATTAATTTGGAGCGCCAGGGACCTCCTGAAAGCCCGGCCCAGCATCCTCTTCACTGCGTCTTTGGTGGTTTTCCCTCCCAAAATAGCAAGTATGTTCACCTGAAATGCAAAGACCAAAATTACAGTGGCATAACTCCCAGTCAAACATTTTAGCTGTTTTCGGCTTAAGCTGTTTTGCTATATGGTGACAAAAATGGACAACATGTCATGTATTCAGCACACAACGCTCCACTTGGGAATGAGATTCAAGTTTAACAACACAACAAGGACGTGGATAGCCTGGCTTTTAATATGACGTGGTCAACATTTAAATGTAGTGGGGAAGGGAAAACAGATGTGAAACGCGACAGGTGTTTCAGATGCACACATGGTCTCAGTTCCCGGCATTCATTCCATGATTTGAATGGCATTTTTGAATCATTGAGTAGTCAACATTAAAGCAAGGCAGAGCCACATTCATTACGAGAGCCAGGCTAGGAATTGTATAGCTACAATAATCATATTGCAAAACATTTAAAAAGACATACCAGTTGATTTTTTAGGTCCACATCAGATATAAGCCGCCTCTCCAGCTCGTCCAGGTCCTCGGCATTGCTCAATGGCATGTTGGTGTCTTCCACAAGGCCGAGATCTGCCACACCACCACCACCTAGTCTCTGTATCATGGCTGTGTTGACCGCCACCTGCTGCTTCACCTCCTTCAGCTCCTCCTCAATTGTGCGGAGGTGCTGCAGAACAAGTCTGTAAAAATCTATGAATAAAAAAATATATATTAGAATTGGTCTGACACAAAAAGTGTATGTAATGTAAAGAAGTTGAGACTGAAATTGCCTGACTTAATCAGGGATGAATGTCCTTCCCACATAATGAGGCCTTCATGGCTTGTTTCTCCCTTAATATTGGCGCCAGATTAATGAAAATGCAGTTCTACCTTGCTGGGGTGGTACTGGCAGAGATGTGGGCGAAGTTGACGGAGGAGTGGTGGTCTGACTTGTTAACTCTGTTGAACAGATTGGAAATGAAAAGGCATACTTAGTGAGATGATTACTGAATTACTGATTACTGATTACCAAAGCAAAAGGTGGAGAGTAAGGTAATGCAATACCTTTCCAAAACACAAACACATTTAACTACACCTCATTCCACAATGAACAAAGCAGCTGGCATTTGGAGAGGGAGAGGGGTGTGGACTGTCAACTGTTGTGCACTGTATTATGTATTTACCGGCATGGCTGGAGCGGAAGAGCGGTGGTGCTACTGGCAGAGCAGTAACGGTGGTCAACTCTGTTGAACAGATTGGAAAAGTAAAGGCATGTTTAGTGAAATGATAACTGCAATGGTATGACATTACACTTAACTGGCACTTTTGTCCAAAACAATGAACAAAGCAATTGGCAATTGAAGAGTATTTACAGGCATCGATGGAGTTGAAAAATGTTGCTGGGTGCTGTGGTGGAGGTGGCAAAATAAAGGTCGGACCTGTCAATTCTGTTGAACAGATTGGAAAAGTAAAGGCGTGTTGAGTGAAATGACCAAATGATAACCAAAGGTAAAAAAGAGGTGAAGATTTAATTGATTGTACCTCCACAATGTCTTCTGCCAGGCTCACTGTATGCTGTTTGAAAGAGATTAAGATTATGGTAAAAATGGTTTCCAACGCGACACGGATTTCAGCATGGACAAAGTCCCAGAGTTCATAAAGCAAATTATGTATTTATCCGCATGGCTTGTGCTACATTTGTTCCCTTTTTACTACCAACAAGATGTTTTATACTACCAAAGCAAAAGGTGGAGAGTAAGGTAATGCAATACCTTTCCAAAACACAAACACATTTAAGTACACCTCATTCCACAATGAACAAAGCAGCTGGCATTTGGAGAGGGAGAGGGGTGTGGACTGTCAACTGTTGTGCACTGTATTATGTATTTACCGGCATGGCTGGAGCGGAAGAGCGGTGGTGCTACTGGCAGAGCAGTAACGGTGGTCATCTCTGTTGAACAGATTGGAAAAGTAAAAGCGTGTTAAATTACACTTAACTGGCACTTTTAAAGCAACTTATAAAATGAACAAAGCAATGCTATGCAGAGGGCATGGTGGCAAATGTGTGTGCACAAAAAGTCAAAGAGACCATGATAGAGAGAGGAGATAGAGACCATGACAAATCATAAATATAAAGAAAATGGAATTTCTTTTCAGAGAGATCACTAACCTGAATTTGGAATATTTTTTTTTTTTGCTGGTGCTCTTGGGATTTTTGGAGGCGGGGGGAGATTCCGATTGTCATCGTCTTCACTGGAGTAGTCGGGCAGGGAAAATTTTATATTTGGCCTTGAGATGAAACAAATTACAAAAAGTTAAGGGTATTATCATTGGTGAATTGATGATTAGTTATAAATGCCATAATGTTACACATGTTAACACATACTCCGCCTTTCTATAAATAACCAACCGAATAAGAAGTATTATTATTATTTAAAAAAGACATCCGTGTGGTACCAGATTTTCTTCCCTTTTAATATAATATTGCACATCATTGTGAAAAATTATGATGATCTTACTTTCTTTTTCTTTTCACATCATCATCGGTGGTATCCAATGACTCTCCTTTTTTTGCCTTCATATAAAAATTGTGGGCCTTTTTATACGTTTCTATATCAAACAACAACAAAATCAAACAAACAGCATTACAATAGTTAACCTGAAACATTTTCTCCCAAAGCAAAACACTACATTATGATGTGTAAATATACACAAATCCTACCTTTAACTTTAAGTATGACCACTGGATACAAGGTCCATGTCTGGGGTCAGGGGATTCATTTGCTAAGGCAGCCTTCTTGACTTTTTCTTTGGATGTGTAAGGTGGCCAGTAGCATTTATTATTGGAAGCAATCCATGTGTTGGGAACAGTAAAAATGAACCCCTCCTCGGGAAGGACGCAACTAAATACATTTCTTAATAATAAAAATAAATAAAATAAAATAAAAAAATAAAAATATATTTTCTTGTATGATGTATCTTGTATGTCTGTTGAAGGGAGAAATAGTGACATGTTAATGCTCAATACCTATATAATAATATAATAACAATTGCTACAGCAATTCCACATGAGTTGGGACACTTGTGAATACAAAATGATCTACTATAATTTCTAAAACATTCAATCCATTCATCAGATTTAGGATATGGGCAGATACAACATATCAGCTGTTAAAACTGAACAAAACTGTGACACTTACGCAAACATACAAAAACAGCAGTCCTACTGGTGTACCATTGGTAGCCCAGCAAATCATCCTTAACTGGAAGCAGGACATATTTCCTCTTTATGTGGGCAGCTAGAGTGTGGTGCAGTTGGGGTGTCAGGGCAGATAGATGATAGATGCCAACTTCAGAGGATTCAAGGGGATAGTGGAAGAGGTTGCAGAGCTTTGTGAATGGCCTAAACACTATGTGGACGTCTGCCTTGTTGTCAACTACGATGTTGTCAATTACCACTATCCTTCCCCCAGCTAGCTCCACACAACGGTCACTGGCTGAAACCTGGATGACGGCCCCCTGAACAGTCATTTTTTTTGAACTGCTTGATTGCACTAATGTGAGGTGGTACAGGGCCACTGAAATGCTTGATGGATAGACTGGACGTCACACTAGTAACACACTCGCTGGACTTAAAGCTCCTCTCAGACAAGCGGCGGATGACCTGTTCTAGGGGCTTGTTTGGCTTTCTGATCATGTGTTTTAGTTGCCCAAGGAAGTTCTCAAATGGGAAGCATGATACGTTGTCTAACACTCCATACTTCTCTGTTTCTGCACTAAGGTGAACTAATGCATGCATGTTGTACCCAACGTACTCCCTACCATAGACTTCGCTGCAGTGCTTTACAAATGCCAAGAGTAGGGTGTGGGCAAAGTCTGCCTTATCTCCCACTAAGGTGACACTAAGTAAGATGGTCATGGCCACAGACAGCAACATAAAGTTGTCATAAATTGGTGTCGGCACTCTACCCTTTAAGCATGCTGGCCCAGTATATAGTAGGAATGAGCGAAACTCAGTAGCTTTCCATCTCTCAAATTCGGACAGAGGTCGGGGCTTACGGTTGAACTCGCTTGGAAGATGGGAACGATAGCGCAAGAGTTCAGTTGACACCTCTTTTACAGCAGGTGTACCTATGCGAGTGTGTAATGGTTTTTTCATCCAGAAGTACAACAGTTTCCGCACTACCCCTAAGCAAACCACATGCATGTAGTCATGGGGAAACTGTGTGACCATTCCTACGGACAGAAGGCTGAATGGACTAAATCCAGTGAAATGCTGATCATCATTTAATTCCTCCAAATTATCACTGTCTAGTCGAGCAGGTGCATCAAATTGTGGAAATGTCATCCTACCCTGATAGGTTACTCCCTTTAGATGGCATTTGTGACAGCAAAAAAATCCTGTGTGACCCTTTGAACTTCTGACAAACGCGCGTGCAGGTGCATCACAAACTACTGCAGACAGGGCGACTGAAACAGAGGCACCCTGGTAACAGAAACCATCTCTCTCCAGAAGACGTACGTCACTAACAAAGTCTGTGTCAGGGTGTGGGTGTCTCCCTGTGTTTTTCCCTCCTGTGTTGATTACTGTTCCCTCCCCTAATGTGTCTCAGCTGTTCCTCGTTGTGTTTGTTATTTAAGCCCTCGTCTTTCCTTTGTTCGGTGTGCTGTCATTGTGGTTTGTGTGTGGTTTGCTGTGGTTAGTGTTGGTTGTAGTCCTGCGTGTTCTGTGTTCCTTGTTCCCTTTCGAGTTCCCTGTTGTCTCCCGAGTTCCGAGTTGTCTCCCGAGTTCCCCGATACCTGTGCCTTAGCCTTTAGGCCGGAATAAAGTGCCGTTTTCCCTCAATACCGTCTGCGTTTGGGTCCTACCTGCCTGCCTGCACCTCCGCCTCCCCTTAACAGAATGACAGCACCGTCACGATGGGACCCAGCGGACGCGCAATTTGACCGTAAGTTGGAGGATTTGATAGCCAAAATAAATAAGACAATGGACCCAGCGGACGATCAAGTTAGCCGTGAGTGGGAGGATTTATTTATTATGAAGGCAATAGATCGCTGGGAGAGTTTGGGGTACCACCCGGTTCCTCCTGGCACTCCAGCTCCCGCACTGACTCCGGTCCCCGAGCCCTGTCCGGTTCCTGAGCCCGCTCCTCGCCTTCCAGAGGGGGACCGGCCTCTTCGCCTGCTTGAGGTGGTCCGCCCTCCGCTCCTGCCTGAGGGGGCCCGCCCCCTGCTCCTTCCAGAGGGGGACCGGCCTCCGCTTCTACCAGAGGGGACCCGCCCTCTGCCTGGCCTTCTACAAGAGGGGACCCGCCCTCTACCCTGTCCACCAGAGGGGACCCGCCCTCTACCTGGCCTGCCTCCTGAGGGGACCCGCCCTCTACCTGGCCTGCCTCCTGAGGGGACCCGCCCTCTGCCTGGCCTTCTACAAGAGGGGACCCGCCCTCTACCCTGTCCTCCTGAGGGGACCCGCCCTCTACCTGGCCTGCCTCCTGAGGGGACCCGCCCTCTACCTGGCCTGCCTCCTGAGGGGACCCGCCCTCTACCTGGCCTGCCTCCTGAGGGGACCCGCCCTCTACCTGGCCTTCCTCCTGAGGGGACCCGCCCTCTACCTGGCCTTCCTCTTAAGGGGACCCGCCCTCTACCCTAATGTGTCTCAGCTGTTCCTCGTTGTGTTTGTTATTTAAGCCCTCGTCTTTCCTTTGTTCGGTGTGCTGTCATTGTGGTTTGTGTGTGGTTTGCTGTGGTTAGTGTTGGTTGTAGTCCTGCGTGTTCTGTGTTCCTTGTTCCCTTTCGAGTTCCCTGTTGTCTCCCGAGTTCCGAGTTGTCTCCCGAGTTCCCCGATACCTGTGCCTTAGCCTTTAGGCCGGAATAAAGTGCAGTTTTCCCTCAATACCGTCTGCGTTTGGGTCCTACCTGCCTGCCTGCACCTCCGCCTCCCCTTAACAGTCTGTCAGAAAGTCAAGGGTTGTCGGTTTGTGATTTCCAAAGTAATTTCCTATAACAAAAGGATCCTTATTTGTTTGTACCTGATTTTTGAAACACTCAATTAGTCCTAAAATTGGCCAGAACTGGGCATTTGAACTTTTGTAGAGGGGCAGGCCATCAATGTTCACTTGTATTGTTAAAGGCAAAGGATTGTTGTTTTTGGAAAGATGAGACGAAATGGCGTCATTAAAACCGAAATGAGAGTAAGTACCACCTGAAACACTTTTAACATCATGAGTGTTTTTTGTTTTCAGTAATGTTCTTGGGTCTTTTGGCAACCCATGAAATTTGCCAGACAGAATGGATAGTAGATCCCCTAACGCAGCATGGCTGATCCTTCTCCTATCTGCCCTCTGTGCTAACTGACTTTGTGTGTCGTCGCTGTCATGATGATGATCATCATTATCATCATCATCATCATCATCGTCATCACTCAATGCACCATCACTATCATCATCATTGTCATGGGCCTGCTCACACACTGTAGTGCTACTCTGTCCTGAAAGGGCCAGCTCACACACTGTTGTCCTGCTTTGTCCTGGTAGGACATAGTCCCCACTACCCTCAGTCACTTCATATACCCCTTCCCCCCCACACTTTGCTGAAGAGGAAGCGAGGCTCTGTAAATCCATTTCCACCCCTCTAGCTATTCTTCTACGTTTGCTCCAGTAACTGGACATTGTGCCACGAGTGTTGCCTATTAAATTAAATTCCTAAATTACCTTACAGTGTATGCCTACAGACTGTTGTTGGTCACCTATAAAGAGAGAGAGAAAAAACACATCACTATCTGTTCTTCACAAGAGACGGCTGCATCAACTCACTCTCTCACACACACACACACACACACACACACACACACACACACACACACGCACACACACAAAACAGAAACGTGTTGGGCTAGCACTATGGGTATGATAACAGCCGAGGCTTGTTCGAGAGAGGGTGGCCTACCAGAATTGGTGAAACTAAAACGGAGCTGTAATTAACCATTTTTTGGTGACAGGACCTGTGTTAAACCTCATACGCCATCCATAAACCCCAGGGGCCGGTTGCACCAACTGTGCGTAACTAAGCCTGGTCGTAACTGCTAAGTAGGTCTTAGTTACGACCTGGCGTTAGAATGGAACTAACGCCGGTTGCACCAACGGGACTTACGACTGGTCTCAACTACGCCCGGTCTTAGCCCGGTCTTAGCCATGTGAATGTTCCATGGAATGCGCATATCACCGCGTTGCTAAGATATCTCGTGACAACAGCTGTTTACTATTTTACTTGACATGCTGTTGGACACCGAAATAAATAATTCATTCGTTCACTCATTGTCATTCATCAATTGTGTTAATGCCTAACAATAAAACACTGCAAATGAATATAATTAAAATATGTATTTGTAATGTCTGGTTTACGACGAGCAGGCATTTAGACGGGAATGGTTCTTTTTGACAGTTGTCTTTTTGAGTTGTTTTGAGACTGTAGGAGAGATTTGTTTAATTTGTCGGCCTATATAAAACATATAAACATAGTTAAAACAACATTCGCAACTGATTATAAGTTGAGAACGGACTAATCGGCCAGCGATATCTTCCCGACAGGCAGTCGATCTGTGAACACTGATCATATCGCCGGCTGTGCTTTGAAATGCAGTTTAGTGAAGCGTACTGAGCAGTTGCATTGGATTGGATGTAATTGCTATAGAAACAGCCTGGAATTTCAACTCTACGCCTGCCCCTGACCAGGCGTAGGATTTACGCCTGGTCTTAGTGAAAAGAACGTTAAGCCCAGTTGGTGCAACAGGCGTAACGGTTAGGTTGGACTTAGAACGCCAAGTTACGACCAGGCGTAGTTACGACCAGGCTTACGCCCAGTTGGTGCAACACATCTCGACGGGGAAACAGATCTCGACACAACACCGGCCCCAGTAGTCTTAATTTCGAAAAAGTCATACTGTGATTTGTCTTTGCCCATCAACCCACGACATCTAAAACTGCTTGTCGATCAATACCCCATTTCGCGATAGCATCGTTGCTAACCGTTACAAACAAAAAAAAACAAATTGGTTTTGTTTGTTTGTTTACATTTATCATGTGTGAGTAAAATATTCCAGCGCAGCCACTTATATACGAGACGATCTTTGTTTATCCTACTGGCCTAATTTATTAGTCAAACGATTGAGGTAACGGTAACTCTACAAGCCAGTAGGCCTACCCTACCGGTATGTTGTTGATGCCACACAACAAAAAGGCAACATTTTGGAAACAGACTAACGGTCTAAATAGGCTACATTTTTTTTATATATATATATATATGAAAATGATGGTATATTTAATTAAAACAGTGGAGATATGGAGAAGAGATGTCTTACTTACCTAGTCATTCTATGTCTGCATCGAGTCTTGATGCTGGCGTCCGTTATATAACGGAAAATATATTTTCCGTTATTAAACGGGTAGAGTCTAGCGGTCCTCCAGCGGTCCGAGGGTGGCAAGCCGCCACCCTCGCGCACATTGAATGCGCAAGGGTTGATACTAACTCAGTGGTAACAGTAGCGGGCCTCCAGCGGTCCATTTTGGAAACAGACTATTTAGACACGGTCTAAATAGGCTACATTTTTTTTTTATATATACAGGTGCTGGTCAAATTATTAGAATATCATGAAAAAGTTGATTTATTTCAGTAATTATATTCAGAACGTGAAACTTACATATTATATCAATTCATTACACACAGAGTGATATATTTGAAATGTTTATTTCTTTTAATTTGGATGATTAGTACTGACAATTACTGAAAATCCCAAATTCAGTATCTCAGAAAATTAGAATATTAGTTACGACTAGTACAAAAAATGATTTTTTAGAAATGTGGGCCAACTGAAAAGTATGAACATGGAAAGTTTCAGCATGTATGGCAATCAATACTTAGTTGCAGCTCCTTTTGCCTGAATTGCTGCAGCAATACGGCGTGGCATGGAGTCGACCAGTCTGTTGCACTCCTCAGGTGTTATGAGAGCCCAGGTTGCTTTAATAGTGGCCTTCAGCTCTTCAGCATTGTTGGGTCTGGCATCTCGCATCTTCCGCTTCACAATACCCAATAGGTTTTCTATGGGGTTAAGGTCAGGTGAGTTTGCAGGCCAATCAAGAAGAGGGATACCATGGTCCTTAAACCAGGTACTGGTAGATTTGGCACTGTGTGCAGGTGCCAAGTCATGTTGGAAAATGAAATCGTCACCTCCATAAAGTTGGTCCGCGGCAGGCAGCATAAAGTGTTCTAAAACTTCCTGGTAGACTGCTGCATTGACCCTGGACCTCAGGAAACACAGTGGACCAACAGCAGCAGATGACATGGAAACCCAGACCATTACTGACTGTGGAAATTTTACACTGGACTTCAGGCAACGTGGATTCTGTGCCTCTCCTGTCTTCCTCCAGACTCTGGGACCTTGATTTCCAAAGGAGATACAAAATTTACTTTCATCTGAAAACATAACTTTGGACCACTCAGCAGCAGTCCAGTCCTTTTTGTCTTGAGCCCAGGCGAGACGCTTTTGACGTTGTCTCTTATTCAAGAGTGGCTTTACACGAGGAATGCGACAGCTGAAGCCCATATCTTGCATACGTCGGTGTGTGGTGCTTCTTGAAGCACTGACTCCAGCTACAGTCCACTCTTTGTGGATCTCCCCCACATTTTTGAATCGGTTTTGTTTGACAATCCACTCCAGGGCGCGTTTATCCCTCTTGCTTGTACACTCTTTTCTACCACATCTTTTTCTTCCCTTCGCCTCTCTATTAATGTGCTTGGACACAGAGCTCTGGGAACATCCAACCTCTTTGGCAATGACCTTTTGTGTCTTGCCCTCCTTCTTTAAAGTATCAATGGTCATCTTTTGGACAGTTGTCAAGTCAGCAGTCTTCCCCATGATTGTGTGTCATACAGAATCAAAACGAGAGACCATTTAAAGGCTTTTCCAGGTGTTTTGAGTTAGTTAGCTATTTAGAGTGTGGCACCAGGTGTCTTCAATATCTGACCTTTTCACCATATTCTAATTTTCTGAGATGTTGAATTTAGGGTTTTCATTGGTTGTCAGCTATAATCATCTTCTTTTTGGCAAAAAACACTTATAATGTATCAGTCTGTTTGGAATGAATGTATACATTCTACAGGTTTGACTTTCTAAATGGAATTAATGAAATAAATCAACTTTTTCATGATATTCTAATAATATGACCAGCACCTGTATAGGTGAAAATGATGGTATATTTAATTAAAACAGTGGAGATATGGAGAAGAGATGTTTTACTTACCTAGTCATTCTATGTCTGGATCGAGTCTTGATGCTGGCGTCCGTTATATAACGGAAAATATATTTTCCGTTATTAAACGGGTAGAGTCTAGCGGTCCTCCAGCGGTCCGAGGGTGGCAAGCCGCCGTATTGAATGCGCGAACTAACTCAGTGGTAACAGTAGCGGGCCTCCAGCGGTCCGAAGGTGACATGCCACTGCCTTGACAGTGCAGCTGTTCTCGCACACCATCGCGGATTACCTACCAAAGTCCGCCGATGGCCCGATGTGTGTTTTGTAACTGTCAGTGGTCCGATGTCGAGCCACAGTTGGCATACCACCGGTGGCTTGCCGTCCTAACGCCACCAGTGGTCCGCTATATACATGCTAGCTGGGTTGTTGAAAGAGGTTATGAGTGTGAATGGTTTAATAGATGTGTGGAGAGAAAGGAATCCAGAGGGGAGGGTTTTTTCAAGGAGGCAAGTGGTGAGAGGAGTGTTAAAACAGAGTAGGATAGATTTAGTCTTGAGTACAAACGGCATTGCAGGTAGGATAGGGAGAATTGAGTATAAGGTTACTGCGCTCAGTGATCACATGGTGTTAGGGTTTAATTTAGGTCAGGGGTTTGAGAGGAGAGGGGGAGGCGTGTGGTGTATGAATGGTGAGTTGCTGAGAGAAGAAAAGTACAAAAGGAAAGTGAGAGAATGTATTTTGAGGAGGAAGAATGAGAGAATGTATGAGGAGGACATTGGGAGGTGGTGGGAGAGTTTCAAAGGAGAGATAAAGGAATTGAGTATGGGTTATAGTAGAGGCAGGAATATGACACAGAGAGAGAGAGAGAGGAGGTTAAAGGGAGATTTAGCTAGAGAGGCAAAGAGAGCGGATGAGGTGGTAGGCTATGATTTGGGGAAGTATATTAGAATTAAGGATGAACTGAAGGAGATAGAACAGAGGAGGTGTATGGGTGCAATAGTCAGAAGCAGGGCCAGATATGTGATTGAGGGAGAGAAATGTACAGGATTCTTTTTAGGATTAGAAAAGACGAAGCAGAAGAAGAATTATTTAGAAAAGGTGGAAGGAAAGGAAGGGGAGATGATTACTGATTTTGTAGGGATAGCTGAAAGAGTAGAAGATTTTTATAGGGATTTATTTAGGAAAGAAGAAGTGGATGAGGAGAGTATGAGGCAGGTGTTGGATAGTGTGAAAGCAAGGTTGAGCGATGATGATAGGGAGATGTGTGAGACAGGAATAGGGACGGGTGAAATAAATGAAGCGATAGGAGGGTTAGGGAGAAATAAGAGTCCAGGGATAGATGGGTTAATTGGTGAATTTTATGTTGAGTTTAGGGAGGAGTTAGTGCCAGTGCTGGAGAGGTTATTTAGATGGATAGAGGAGAAGGGCGAGATACCGCTGAGCATGTCGACAGGGTTAGTAACGGTGATACACAAGAAAGGGAGTAGGGTTAAGCTACAGAATTATAGGCCACTTAGTATGTTGAATGGTGATTATGAAGTTTTAGCAAGGGTGTTAGCCAACAGGGTCAAGCAGGTAATAGGGAAGGTGGTGGGAAGCACACAGGCATATAGTATACCAGGTAGGGACATAGCAGACACAATTAGCAGTATTAGGGACATAATAGAATATATGAAGAGAGATAAAGGGGGGATAGTTGTAAGTTTAGATTTGAACAAAGCATTTGATAGGGTGGATCATGATTATTTATATAGAGTGTTAGATAAATTTGGTTTTGGGCACAGGTTGGTAGGATGGATAAAGAGGATGTACGACAGGGCAGTGAGCTGCGTTAAAATCAATGGGATAGTCACAGACGCATTTAGACTGGAAAGGTCGGTTAGGCAAGGCTGTCTGCTGTCGGCACTGCTGTACTCCTTGTCGGCAGAGCCGCTAGCGGCACTACTAATGCAGAATGATAGGATCAGGGGGATAGAGTTACCAGAGAGGCGGGTTAGTTTATTATTTCAGTATGCGGATGACACGACAGTTACAGTTAGGGACAGGGAAAGTGTAGTTGAGGTTTTAGGTAGAGTTGTATGGCAGGGCATCAGGGGCGAAAATAAACATGGAAAAGTCAGAAATCATGTATGTAGGTGTGGAGAGAGCAGGTAGGAGGGAGATAGGATTGAAAGAGGAAAAGGATTATTTTAGGATATTAGGTGTGAACTTAGGGATAAAGGATAAAGAAGGGAGAGATATGCAGTTTGAAGGGATAATGAATGGTATTAGGAAGACGTTAAGGTTTTGGAAACTTAGAGGGTTGAAGCTGAAGGGGAAGGTGACAGTTGTGAATGCGCTGGTAATGAGCAAGCTTGTGTATGCAATGAATGTGTTGGATGTGCCTGATAGAGTTTTGAAGGAGGTGGAGAGAATGGTGAGTGAGTTTGTGTGGGGTGGGAAGGGAGTTAGGATAGCCAGGGAGGTGATGGAAAACGAGTATTAGGATGGTGGGTTAAAATTGATTAATTTAGAAAGGAGAAAGAAAGCACTTAGGGTGAAAATGGTGGTGAGATATCTAAAGGACAAGAGGGATCATATATGGAAGGTGTTTTTAAGGGAAGCAATTAATAAATGCGGTGGGTGTGGAGAGAGTGGAGTGTATATGGAACTAAAGAAAGGTATGTTGAGTGGATTGTCTGAGTTTTATAAGGAGGTGTTGGGAGCGTGGGGAGAGTTTGTGAAATGTGTGAAGTATGAGTGTAAGGATGTTAAGCAGGTATGGGAGCAACCAGTGTTTTTAAATCCAAAAATAACATTTGAAGGGAACACAATTTATAACAGGTTGATTTGGAGAGCAGGGGTTAGGAAGGTGAAGGATTTAGTTTATGAGTATGTACCTGGGTTCATGAGGGCACAGGTAATGGTCGACGAGGTGAGGGAAAGAGGGGATGAAATATGGTTGGGTACGGCACAGGGAGTGTTGGAAAGGATCAAGGAGGGTATGCCGAGAGAATGGGTTGGGATGATTGAGAGAGAGGCTGTGGTGAATGGAGAAGGAGAGATAGAAATGTATGTGGGGGAAGGAGAAAGGAGGGTGACTCTGAAGAGTTTGAAAACGAGAGTCATGTATAGATGTTTAAGAGGGAAAGAAGTGAGGAGACCGGCTGCAGAGAAAGTATGGGTTAGAGTGTTGATTGATATGGATGTAGGGGGAATATGGAGGAATGAAATGGAACTGTATTGAATGTGAAGATTTTGATTTCCTTTTGCGGCACAACAGGGTGTTTAACAATTTAATAATCAGTAGGTTTGATGTGAATGTGAGGAAGGAATGTGATGTGTGCGGAGTGGGGGTGGAAAAGTGTATGCATGAGTTTGTTGAATGTTGTGAGTTGGAGGGATACTTTGTGAAAATTAAAGGATTAATAAACAGATGTTGGGGAGGAGGGTTTGTGGAGAGAATGGAATGGAGAGAGTTGTGGCTGTTTGGGGTGATAAGTAAGGTGGAAGGTTGTAATGTTAATCTGTTAAATTATGTTTTAAGTCACGCAAGGTATGCTGTCAAGCTCAGGAGGAATTTAGCCCATTATGAGGAGAAGGCACGCCCGATCTCGTCTGATCTCGGAAGCTAAGCAGGGTCGGGCCTGGTTAGTACTTGGATGGGTGACCCCCTGGGAATACCAGGTGCTGTAAGCAATATACCTTTTCAACTCGAGCTCATTGGATGCAATGGCCTACCGTGCGCTGATCTTTAGCGCCCACTGTTTTGGAGAATTTAAGCAACATACAGACTCTGACGACGTCTCCTCAAACTCTATTTGTGAAACATGTGGACAGTATAGTGACGTAGCAGAGAGCTGCAATGACGGCGGACCACCTTAGTCCATCCCAGGTTTTGCAACGCTACGTTTCTTCAAAAGATCACGCAAACGATGACGCCCAAGCAGTGTAATGCATTGCGTTCAAATATGTAACTCTGAGTCTGGAATAACGTATTCATTCATTCATTATGGATCTAATCATTGTTTCTGTACAAGTCCCGTCTCTGGCCACGGCAGCGCTCTCACTCCTTACGTCCTCCTCCTGTATAAAAGCTAATATGGTCAAGTCTACAATTGCTTACGGCCATACCAACTTAGGCATGCTCGATCTCGTCTGATCTCGGAAGCTAAGCAGGGTCGGGCTTGTTTAGTACTTGGATGGGTGACTGCCTGGGAATACCAGGTGCTGTAAGCAATATACTTTTTCAACTCGAGCTCATTGGATGCAATGGCCTACCGTGCGCTGATCTTTAGCGCCCACTGTTTTGGAGAATTTAAGCAACATACAGACTCTGACGACGTCTCCTCAAACTCTATTTGTGAAACATGTGGACAGTGTAGTGACGCTGCTAGCAGGGAGCAGAAGAGAGCTGCAATGACGGCGGTCCACCTTAGTCCATCCCAGGTTTTGCAACGCTACGTTTCTTCAAAAGATCACGCAAACGATGACGCCCAAGCAGTGTAATGCATTGCGTTCAAATATGTAACTCTGAGTCTGGAATAACGTATTCTTTCTTTCATCATGGATCTAATCATTGTTTCTGTACAAGTCCCGTCTCTGGCCACGGCAGCGCTCTCACTCCTTACGTCCTCCTCCTGTATAAAAGCTAATATGGTCAAGTCTATAATTGCCTACGGTCTTACCACCTTAGGCACGTCCGATCTCGTCTGATCTCGGAAGCTAAGCAGGGTCGGGCCTGGTTAGTACTTGGATGGGTGACCGCCTGGGAATACCAGGTGCTGTAAGCATTATACTTTTTCAACTCGAGCTCATTGGATGCAATGGCCTACCGTGCGCTGATCTTTAGCGCCCACTGTTTTGGAGAATTTAAGCAACATACAGACTCTGACGACGTCTCCTCAAACTCTATCTGTGAAACATGTGGACAGTGCAGTGACGTAGCAGAGAGCTGCAATGACGGCGGTCCACCTAGTCCATCCCAGGTTTTGCAACGCTACGTTTCTTCAAAAGATCACGCAAACGATGACGCCCAAGCAGTGTAATGCATTGCGTTCAAATATGTAACTCTGAGTCTGGAATAACGTATTCTTTCTTTCATCATGGATCTAATCATTGTTTCTGTACACGTCCCGTCTCTGGCCACGGCAGCGCTCTCACTCCTTACGTCCTCCTCCTGTATAAAAGCTAATATGGTCAAGTCTATAATTACTTACGGCCTTACCACCTTAGGCACGCCCGCTCTCGTCTGATCTCGGAAGCTAAGCAGGGTCGGGCCTGGTTAGTACTTGGATGGGTGACCGCCTGGGAATACCAGGTGCTGTAAGCAATATACTTTTTCAACTCGAGCTCATTGGATGCAATGGCCTACCGTGCGCTGATCTTTAGCGCCCACTGTTTTGGAGAATTTAAGCAACATACAGACTCTGACGACGTCTCCTCAAACTCTATTTGTGAAATATGTGGACAGTGTAGTGATGTAGCAGAGAGCTGCAATGACGGCGGTCCACCTTAGTCCATCCCAGGTTTTGCAACGCTACGTTTCTTCAAAAGATCACGCAAACGATGACGCCCAAGCAGTGAAATGCATTGCGTTCAAATATGTAACTCTGACTCTGGAATAACGTATTCATTCATTCATTATGGATCTAATCATTGTTTCTGTACTAGTCCCGTCTCTGGCCACGGCAGCGCTCTCACTCCTTACGTCCTCCTCCTGTATAAAAGCTAATATGGTCAAGTCTATAATTGCTTACGGCCATACCACCTTAGGCACGCCCGATCTCGTCTGATCTCGGAAGCTAAGCAGGGTCGGGCCTGGTTAGTACTTGGATGGGTGACCGCCTGGGAATACCAGGTGCTGTAAGCATTATACTTTTTTAACTCGAGCTCATTGGATGCAATGGCCTACCGTGCGCTGATCTTTAGCGCCCACTGTTTTGGAGAATTTAAGAAACATACAGACTCTGACGACGTCTCCTCAAACTCTATTTGTGAAACATGTGGACAGTGTAGTGACGTAGCAGAGAGCTGCAATGACGGCGGTCCACCTTAGTCCATCCCAGGTTTTGCAACGCTACGTTTCTTCAAAAGATCACGCAAACGATGACGCCCAAGCAGTGTAATGCATTGCGTTCAAATATGTAACTCTGAGTCTGGAATAACGTATTCATTCATTCATTATGGATCTAATCATTGTTTCTGTACTAGTCCCGTCTCTGGCCACGGCAGCGCTCTCACTCCTTACGTCCTCCTCCTGTATAAAAGCTAATATGGTCAAGTCTATAATTGCTTACGGCCATACCACCTTAGGCACGCCCGATCTCGTCTGATCTCGGAAGCTAAGCAGGGTCGGGCCTGGTTAGTACTTGGATGGGTGACCGCCTGGGAATGCCAGGTGCTGTAAGCATTATTCTTTTTCAACTCGAGCTCATTGGATGCAATGGCCTACCGTGCGCTGATCTTTAGCGCCCACTGTTTTGGAGAATTTAAGCAACATACAGACTCTGACGACGTCTCCTCAAACTCTATTTGTGAAACATGTGGACAGTGTAGTGACGTAGCAGAGAGCTGCAATGACGGCGGACCACCTTAGTCCATCCCAGGTTTTGCAACGCTACGTTTCTTCAAAAGATCACGCAAACGATGACGCCCAAGCAGTGTAATGCATTGCGTTCAAATATGTAACTCTGAGTCTGGAATAACGTATTCTTTCTTTCATCATGGATCTAATCATTGTTTCTGTACAAGTCCCGTCTCTGGCCACGGCAGCGCTCTCACTCCTTACGTCCTCCTCCTGTATAAAAGCTAATATGGTCAAGTCTATAATTGCTTACGGTCTTACCACCTTAGGCACGCCTGATCTCGTCTGATCTCGGAAGCTAAGCAGGGTCGGGCCTGGTTAGTACTTGGATGGGTGACCGCCTGGGAATACCAGGTGCTGTAAGCATTATACTTTTTCAACTCGAGCTCATTGGATGCAATGGCCTACCGTGCGCTGATCTTTAGCGCCCACTGTTTTGGAGAATTTAAGCAACATACAGACTCTGACGACGTCTCCTCAAACTCTATCTGTGAAACATGTGGACAGTGTAGTGACGTAGCAGAGAGCTGCAATGACGGCGGTCCACCTTAGTCCATCCCAGGTTTTGCAACGCTACGTTTCTTCAAAAGATCACGCAAACGATGACGCCCAAGCAGTGTAATGCATTGCGTTCAAATATGTAACTCTGAGTCTGGAATAACGTATTCTTTCTTTCATCATGGATCTAATCATTGTTTCTGTACAAGTCCCGTCTCTGGCCACGGCAGCGCTCTCACTCCTTACGTCCTCCTCCTGTATAAAAGCTAATATGGTCAAGTCTTTAATTGCTTACGGCCTTACCACCTTAGGCACGGCCGCTCTCGTCTGATCTCGGAAGCTAAGCAGGGTTGGGCCTGGTTAGTACTTGGATGGGTGACCGACTGGGAATACCAGGTGCTGTAAGCAATATACTTTTTCAACTCGAGCTCATTGGATGCAATGGCCTACCATGCGCTGATCTTTAGCGCCCACTGTTTTGGAGAATTTAAGCAACATACAGACTCTGACGACGTCTCCTCAAACTCTGTTTGTGAAACATGTGGACAGTGTAGTGACGTAGCAGAGAGCTGCAATGACGGCGGACCACCTTAGTCCATCCCAGGTTTTGCAACGCTACGTTTCTTCAAAAGATAACGCAAACGATGACGCCCAAGCAGTGTAATGCATTGCGTTCAAATATGTAACTCTGAGTCTGGAATAACGTATTCATTCATTCATTATGGATCTAATCATTGTTTCTGTACAAGTCCCGTCTCTGGCCACGGCAGCGCTCTCACTCCTTAGGTCCTCCTCCTGTATAAAAGCTAATATGGTCAAGTCTACAATTGCTTACGGCCATACCAACTTAGGCATGCTCGATCTCGTCTGATCTCGGAAGCTAAGCAGGGTCGGGCCTGTTTAGTACTTGGATGGGTGACCGCCTGGGAATACCAGGTGCTGTAAGCACTATACTTTTTCAACTCGAGCTCATTGGATGCAATGGCCTACCGTGCGCTGATCTTTAGCGCCCACTGTTTTGGAGAATTTAAGCAACATACAGACTCTGACGACGTCTCCTCAAACTCTATTTGTGAAACATGTGGACAGTGTAGTGACGCTGCTAGCAGGGAGCAGAAGAGAGCTGCAATGACGGCGGTCCACCTTAGTCCATCCCAGGTTTTGCAACGCTACGTTTCTTCAAAAGATCACGCAAACGATGACGCCCAAGCAGTGTAATGCATTGCGTTCAAATATGTAACTCTGAGTCTGGAATAACGTATTCTTTTTTTCATCATGGATCTAATCATTGTTTCTGTACAAGTCCCGTCTCTGGCCACGGCAGCGCTCTCACTCCTTACGTCCTCCTCCTGTATAAAAGCTAATATGTTCAAGTCTATAATTGCTTACGGCCATACCACCTTAGGCACGCCCGATCTCGTCTGATCTCGGTCAGGTGTGCGAGCAGGAAGCAGGAAGTGAGCAGAGAGCAGGCGAGTGTTTGTTGCTACCTTTATGCTTGTTTAAGTGCTTTATTTTTTGATTTTTCTTGATACATCTCCCCCAAATAGTGAGGTACTGTTTGGGGGGAACATAGTTCTCCCATTGTTTTGGGGAAGGATTATTATGCAGACGGACATAATGGGAACGGATCATGGAAACGGGAAAGGCTCGGATGAAGTAGACTGCGGAAAGATAGACCAGAGGGGAGGAGAGGCTGGTGATAAAGAGATTAGATACGACAAAGAACTGACCGTGAGTGTGGAACTGATCGGGGAAGATCCAGTAACGGTAATGGAGTTTATGAGAGTGACGAGAGAGGTGTGCGGGGAGTTGATGGCGTGCCGTAAAACTGGTTTGAAAAGGTATGAATTGACAATGGGACATCTCAGCGGGAAGAATAAACTAATGGACGGTTTCAAAATAAGAGGGGTTAGTATAGTTGCAAAGGAGCTTACCAGTGACGAAACGGTGGTGTCGTTCTTGGAGCTTCCGGCGTACACCACGGACAAGGATGTCATTCTGAAGCTACAGGGGTGGGGGGTCTCTGCTGCCTCACCGATCAAAAGGAGAATGTGGCCTGGCACTAACATTGCAGACGGGACCAGGTTTCTGAAGGTGAAGTTTAATGACTTGGTTAGGTCGTTGCCGTATTCGACGCAGTTCAGCACAGCTACGGGTCCCCAGTACTTCCGGGTGATCCACGACAGGCAGGAGAAGGTATGTAGGATGTGTATCCAACCGGGGCACATTCTGAGGGACTGTCCGGAGTTTAAATGCCACAGGTGCCATGGACAGGGGCACTACGCAAGAGAGTGTGGCACAGACGCGGAACAGAGGCGACAAGGAGGAGAAGGCGGGAGGCGGGAGACGGACGTCGGCGAGGAGGAGGAGCGACCGGGAGGAGAAGGTGGTAGCGGAGCTTAGGCGACTGAAGCGGAAGGAAGTGGCGTGGGAGTCGGCGGGGAAGGAGAGCAGGAGGACGAGGAGCAGGAAGGAATGGTAGAGGACGTGAGCGCAGCGGAAGAGACAACGGAGACGGGAGGAGAGATGGAAAGGGAGAACGGCTGCAGCGCGAACAGTGCGGTGAGGGGGACGGACGAGCGAGAGGAGCGGAGCAGCGCGGGTGAGGGAGCGAAAGGAGGGGAGAAGAACGTGGGAAAGAGTGGAATGACTGTGGTGGGACAGGGAGGAGGAAGGTCGGTGGCAAGCGGGATTAAGTTTGGGTGGAGGGCTGCTGATATAACAGAAAGTAGGAAGTGGGTGGCTTCGGATAGTGGGGAGGAAAACATGGAGGTGGTGGGTGGAAATAGGAAAAGACCATCGGGTAGGAAGGAGAGAGAAGATAAGGGGAAAAAAAGTGCAAATTAATAATATAACGTGTGGAATCTCTTCTCATTTATACTTTTAATGATCAGGATAACTTCTTTTAACGCTAATGGGCTAAGGGACAGGAACAGGAGGCAGCAAACCTTGATGGTGTGTGAGGCAGACATAATATGTTTACAAGAGACACATTGGGATGAGGAGGTTATGAGGGTGGTTGAGAGAGAATGGATGGGGGACATGTATGTGAATAATGGTGGTGTTAAATCAAGAGGGGTAGCAATTTTAGTGAAAAGGGGAGTGGTTGAGAAAGTGACGAAGTGTGTGGATGATGGTGATGGGAGGGTGATAGGAATTACTTTTGAGTACTTGGGTAAAATATGTCGATTGTTGAATGTGTATGCGCCGAATGAGGTGAAGGAGAGGAGGGTTTTTTTTGAGGGATTGGGGGGAATGTGTGTGGAAAACTGTTTGGTGGTGGGTGACTTTAACATGTGGTGTGGGAGGTTGGATGCGTCTGCAAGTATGTGTTTCAGGAATGACGTGTCAAGAGGTGTGTTGGAGGAGGTTATGAGAGACAATGGTTTAATAGATGTGTGGAGGGAAAGGAATCCAGAGGGGAGGGTTTTTTCAAGGAGGCAAGTGGTGAGAGGAGTTTTAAAACAGAGTAGGATAGATTTAGTCTCGAGTACAAACGGCATTGCAGGTAGGATAGGGAGAATTGAGTATAAGGTTACTGCGCTCAGTGATCACATGGTGTTAGGGTTTAATTTAGGTCAGGGGTTTGAGAGGAGAGGGGGAGGCGTGTGGTGTATGAATGGTGAGTTGCTGAGAGAAGAAAAGTACAAAAGGAAAGTGAGAGAATGTATATTGAGGAGGAAGAATGAGAGAATGTATGAGGAGGACATTGGGAGGTGGTGGGAGAGTTTCAAAGGAGAGATAAAGGAATTGAGTATGGGTTATAGTAGAGGCAGGAATATGACACAGAGAGAGAGAGAGAGAGAGGAGGTTAAAGGGAGATTTAGCTAGAGAGGCAAAGAGAGCGGATGAGGTGGTAGGCTATGATTTGGGGAAGTATATTAGAATTAAGGATGAACTGAAGGAGATAGAACAGAGGAGGTGTATGGGTGCAATAGTCAGAAGCAGGGCCAGATATGTGATTGAGGGAGAGAAATGTACAGGATTCTTTTTAGGATTAGAAAAGACGAAGCAGAAGAAGAATTATTTAGAAAAGGTGGAAGGAAAGGAAGGGGAGATGATTACTGATTTTGTAGGGATAGCTGAAAGAGTAGAAGATTTTTATAGGGATTTATTTAGGAAAGAAGAAGTGGTTGAGGAGAGTATGAGGCAGGTGTTGGTTAGTGTGAAAGCCAGGTTGAGCGATGATGATAGGGAGATGTGTGAGACAGGAATAGGGACGGGTGAAATAAATGAAGCGATAGGAGGGTTATGCCCTGTTTACACCTACCCGATAGTGGGCCCCGATGGTGCCCGATGGCTAAATCAGCAGCTATCGTTATAACATCGGGAAATAGTGTGGTTGCATCGGGAAACACCGTTACTCTTCCCGGGAACATCGTTAGACAACGGGAAGAAACGGGAAGAAATGCTCAATGATCGGGCAACAACGGGCAACATCGGCAAAGAACGAACATGTTTGTTAATTTTGGGTCTATCGGGGTAGAATCGGCTACCAGGTGTTTTTATGGGCTAATCGGCTATAATCGGGAATAGAACGGGAGTATAACGTAAGACATCGCAAGTCGTTCGGGAGTTTTCCTGCAGTACATCGGCTATATTCGTTAATCTTCCGCGCTTTATCGTCTTTTATCGTCTTTATATCGGCAACTTCAACACACGAAAGACCCTCGAGAACCCTAGACAAATAACGATTGTGAGTAAACAGATTGTGTTAAGGAAGACCCTCAATCTGCCACTTGGGTATAAATAGGGGGTGATGGATGGATGTCCTACTTTTATAATTACAGGGTACTTCGCCCATTTAGAACCGGCGTTCTATTATTATAAAATCGCTATTGTAATATAAATAAATATATAAATAAATATCAGTCTAAACCAGTCTCCCCTTTGCCTTCTCCAGAAATGACGCCAAACGCGTCATTTGACGTGTTTGGCGTCATTCGAAATGACGTCAAATGACGCCAAACGCACTTCGGGTGTCTTCCCTGGCATAAATCGTTATGTTATCGTTATAACATCGGGTATGTGTAAATGCTACCCCGATAAATTGACCCGATCATACATTTTTAGCCCGATGTCACCCGAATCACCCCGACTTCCACATCGGTGGTCCATCGGCCATTAGCGGCCATTAGCGGGATGGTGTAAACGGGGCATTAGGGAGAAATAAGAGTCCAGGGATAGATGGGTTAATTGGTGAATTTTATTTTGAGTTTAGGGAGGAGTTAGTGCCAGTGCTAGAGAGGTTATTTAGATGGATAGAGGAGAAGGGCGAGATGCCGCTGAGCATGTCGACAGGGTTAGTAACGGTGATACACAAGAAAGGGAGTAGGGTTAAGCTACAGAATTACAGGCCACTTAGTATGTTGAATGGTGATTATAAAGTTTTAGCAAGGGTGTTAGCCAACAGGGTCAAGCAGGTAATAGGGAAGGTGGTGGGAAGCACACAGGCATATAGTATACCAGGTAGGGACATAGCAGACACAATTAGCAGTATTAGGGACATAATAGAATATATGAAGAGAGATAAAGGGGGGATAGTTGTACGTTTAGATTTGAACAAAGCATTTGATAGGGTGGATCATGATTATTTATATAGAGTGTTAGATAAATTTGGTTTTGGGCACAGGTTGGTAGGATGGATAAAGAGGATGTACGACAGGGCAGTGAGCTGCGTTAAAATCAATGGGATAGTCACAGACGCATTTAGACTGGAAAGGTCGGTTAGGCAAGGCTGTCCGCTGTCGGCACTGCTGTACTCCTTGTCGGCAGAGCCGCTAGCGGCACTACTAATGCAGAATGATAGGATCAGGGGGATAGAGTTACCAGAGGGGCGGGTTAGTTTATTATTTCAGTATGCGGATGACACGACAGTTACAGTTAGGGACAGGGAAAGTGTAGTTGAGGTTTTAGGTAGTGTAGAGTTGTATGGCAGGGCATCAGGGGCGAAAATAAACATGGAAAAGTCAGAAATCATGTATGTAGGTGTGGAGAGAGCAGGTAGGAGGGAGATAGGATTGAAAGAGGAAAAGGATTATTTTAGGATATTAGTTGTGAACTTAGGGATAAAGGATAAAGAAGGGAGAGATATGCAGTTTGAAGGGATAATGAATGGTATTAGGAAGACGTTAAGGTTTTGGAAACTTAGAGGGTTGAAGTTGAAGGGGAAGGTGACAGTTGTGAATGCGCTGGTAATGAGCAAGCTTGTGTATGCAATGAATGTGTTGGATGTGCCTGATAGAGTTTTGAAGGAGGTGGAGAGAATGGTGAGTGAGTTTGTGTGGGGTGGGAAGGGAGTTAGGATAGCCAGGGAGGTGATGGAAAACGAGTATGAGGATGGTGGGTTAAAATTGATTAATTTAGAAAGGAGAAAGAAAGCACTTAGGGTGAAAATGGTGGTGAGATATTTAAAGGACAAGAGGGATCATATATGGAAGGTGTTTTTAAGGGAAGCAATTAATAAATGCGGTGGGTGTGGAGAGAGTGGAGTGTATATGGAACTAAAGAAAGCTATGTTGAGTGGAGTGTCTGAGTTTTATAAGGAGGTGTTGGGAGCGTGGGGAGAGCTTGTGAAATGTGTGAAGTATGAGTGTAAGGATGTTAAGCAGGTATGGGAGCAACCAGTGTTTTTAAATCCAAAAATCACATTTGAAGGGAACACAATTTATAACAGGGTGATTTGGAGAGCAGGGGTTAGGAAGGTGAAGGATTTAGTTTATGAGTATGTACCTGGGTTCATGAGGGCACAGGTAATGGTCGACGAGGTGAGGGAAAGAGGGGATGAAATATGGTTGGGTACGGCACAGGGAGTGTTGGAAAGGATCAAGGAGGGTATGCCGAGAGAATGGGTTGGGATGATTGAGAGAGAGGCTGTGGTGAATGGAGAAGGAGAGATAGAAATGTATGTGGGGGAAGGAGAAAGGAGGGCGAGTCTGAAGAGTTTGAAAACGAGAGTAATGTATAGATGTTTAAGAGGGAAAGAAGTGAGGAGACCGGCTGCGGAGAAAGTATGGGTTAGAGTGATGATGATATGGATGTAGGGGGAATATGGAGGAATTTAAGAGTGAAATGGAACTGTATTGAATGTGAAGATTTTGATTTCCTTTTGCGGCACAATAGGGTGTTTAACAATTTAATAATCAGTAGGTTTGATGTGAATGTGAGGAAGGAATGTGATGTGTGCGGAGTGGGGTCGGAAACGTGTATGCATGAGTTTGTTGAATGTTGTGAGTTGGAGGGATACTTTGTGAAAATTAAAGGATTAATAAACAGATGTTGGGGAGGAGGGTTTGTGGAGAGAATGGAATGGAGAGAGTTGTGGCTGTTTGGGGTGATAAGTAAGGTGGAGGGTTGTAATGTTAATCTGTTAAATTATGTTTTAAGCCACGCAAGGTATGCTGTCAAGCTCAGGAGGAATTTGGCCCATTATGAGGAGAAGAGAGTTGAGGTATGGAGTGTTTTTAAAAGTATAATGAGAAGAGATGTGAATATGGTTTATAGATATGTTGGGGAAGATGAGTTTCTGGGAGGGTTTGTGGAGGGGAGCACTTTTGTTGTGCTTGGAGGCGATGGGGAAGTGAAATTGGATTTTGGATGAGTTGAGGTCAGCAGGGTGACTGACTATTTTTTTTAAATTTCTTGTTAATTAGTGTTTTATGTTCATGACTTTTTTGATTTGGTGAGGGGCCAGTGTATTGAAGGTCTTTACAAAAGCATCCTGGCTAACCCAGTATTGTTTGTAGTTATTTTGGTTTGAGATGGATAAAAAAAAAAAAAAAAAAAAGAAAAGGCACGCCCGATCTCGGTAGCTAAGCAGGGTCGGGCCTGGTTAGTACTTGGATGTGTGACCGCCTGGGAATACCAGGTGCTGTAAGCATTATACTTTTTCTACTCGAGCTCATTGGATGCAATGGCCTACCGTGCGCTGAATGATTATGCCGCTACATACCTCATCCAGACATCTGTCTCTATACATCACTTTACTCCGGCTCACACTGGCTCTATAAAAACTTTTATTGCTACTGCCCCCATTCACAGGGACCTTGCAGGGAAATTGGAAGGAAATTGAATATTTGCAAACATTATTTGTATAGGCCCCGTCAACATGTTGCACAAAGGATCATGGGAAATATCTGAGTGTGTGTTGTAGTCTGTGATGAAGGTAAACGACGGTGCCATGCCGTAATTCCGACGCCTCATTGTTCCGACGTCTCAATGGTCCGAAATATTTCCCATCAGATCGACATGCCACTATGCCGACGGTTCAATGTTACGAAAACGGAACCCATTGTTCCGAAGGGCCGTTTGTCCGATAAGTCAAACAAGAGTCTCTCTCTCTCTCTCTCTCTCTCTCTCTCTCTCTCTCTCTCTCTCTCTCTCTCTCTCTCTCTCTCTCTCTCTCTCTCTCTCTCTCTCTCTCTCTCTCTCTCTCTCTCTCTCTCTCTCTCTCTCTCTCTCTCTCTCTCTCTCTCTCTCTCTCTCTCTCTCTCTCTCTCTCTCTCTCTCTCTCTCTCTCTCTCTCGGCACCAAAATACAACCTAGGCCCGCATATCACGTTCACGATGAATATTGGAGAGCAAAGTCGCAAATTTGGTCGAAAACACCCACATTTCATAAACTCACATGTATACCAACTACAAATATTATTGGGAGAGAGAAAAGACAGCTCTGTCCTCCCAGGACAGTTTATTTCAGCTTGCCACAACATGAGAGAATGACATTCTAGACCAGGCCTCACTGTTTGATTGATAACTGATTACTAGTAACCTATAATGCCTTTTATGTAGCTTTTCATTTCATTAATTGAATGACTTGAATTAATATTATTTTTTTTACTATTAATTCTATATGTCAGTATCAGTATGTTATGTTATATTGTTATAGGTTGATATATGTACATATTGTTCTGACGTTCTCTATTGTTATTATGTGTAATATTTGTATTACTGTAACGCTTTTGCAACACTGTTTGGCTTACCAATAGTCATGCTAATAAAGCTTTTTGAATTGGAGAGAGGGAGGGAGAGAGAGGAGAGAGAGAGAGAGAGAGAGAGAGAGAGAGAGAGAGAGAGAGAGAGAGAGAGAGAGAGAGAGAGAGAGAGAGAGAGAGAGAGAGAGAGAGAGAGAGAGAGAGAGAGAGAGAGAGAGAGAGAGAGAGAGAGAGAGAGAGAGAGAGAGAGAGACTATAACTTTAGTTTGCTGAAGTCTTCGAGCTGTGATTGGACCATCTAGTCACCTGTGGCCACTAGGGATGGGCATAATGATTATTTTCCGGGAACTAGTTCTTTCAGTTCAGTTCACTATAACGATTAGTTTATTTGATACGTTCGTTAACGCCCCCCCCGCGAGACGGCCGTGAGCATAATTTAAACCACTTCTAGGCTCTAACCCCCTTGGAAATCGAGAAGATACACTAAATAGTATAACCAAACGTCCCACCAATATTTATACCTCTTGCTTACTCTCTATATTTCATTCATGGTTTTACATTTATAATTTTATTTTACTTCACATTTAATTCTTCATTGTTCAGGCATTACAGAACTTTCATGGTCATAAATAAAAAATACGAACTGCAGTTTAATTTCTTTATTTGTTCTTAAATTGACGTAGAATGGAGCAAAGACTCCTGGGATTGGGAAATGCGTTTATCCAATAAACAGATGGAGGTCAAGTCTATTTTCGAAATTTAGGGGGATATATGAGTGGCCCCACGTCGAATGGTATGACCCAAGATACGTCAGACAGAAAGCGCGCATATTCGACGGTACCGCCTTGTCATTTGTTTACCCAGGTGCCATTGCAACACCATTGCTACCTCTCATTGGCTGAATCTTTGAGAACGTTGTAGACTCAATCAATATAAGTCGCGGGGAGACTCTGTTCGTTTGTATATTTTATTTACGTGACCATATTTTTGGTTTATGTTAAAAAAATGAATCAAAGAACCAGTTCTTGTTTTGGGGAACCAGTTCTTGTCGTTCACGTTCGGGATTCGTTCGTTGTAACGAATCGGTCGCGACGACTCATCCCTAGTGCTCAGTGGAACGTGTGTGTGTACGCGTCTACTACTGTCACTGTCACCGCGGCTCGTTTTTTGTAATTGTATGGACATTTTTCACGGTTTGCTATTGCTCTGTTGTACCTGATGAAGTCACTATTGTGACGAAACGTCGTACCTGCATAAACGGTAATTAAACCCAAATAAAAACAGACTTTTTACCGGACCACTCGTGTTTTTATTAGTTTTTAACCTTTCGCCATTCGCCTTTCACGCAACCTACCGTTGATGATGCCTGCTCCGAGCCAGCGCGACGACTGGACTCTGGTCCAGCACGGAAGACGCCACCATAGACCCCGGGACCCATCGGATATCGCCCCTCTGGTTAGTCTACCCATGAGACGCACTTACGCGTCATTCGCGGACCCTTACAGGCGCAACTGGGTTCCCCGCGACCCCCCTCCACGTGACTGGGAAGCCCGCTCACGACCCGCCCGGGACCCGTCTCCCTTCGAGTCGGCCTCGTATCCCCCAGCTTTCCTGCCTCAGGCCTACCGGTCCGGGTTTTTGCCACGACGAGATGAGCGCAGCTACCACGAAGCTAACGCGTTCCAGAACTTCCGCCCGTGACCGAGGCCTACCTACCGGCCCTCCACGACCACGCCACCAGGTGCCCTCCAGACCGGGTCCTAGGCCCCGTGCCCGACCCCGCACTCCACGACATCCCAGACCTCCGGAGACGTCTGCCGCGCGCTCCAGACCCCTAGCTCCGGACGCCCCACGTTCTGATGACCCGGACTTCGCGCTGAAGAACCGCCTTATCTTCGCGGCCATCAAGGCGGCCCACCACCTGGACAACGCCTCCGGCCTGGACCCTCTCCCCATCATCGCCAGGCTCACCGCCTCCTTGACGGCCTCCATCCGCCCTGCTGTCCCCAACGCCGCGACCCTTGCCTTTCTTTATGGCAACGCTCGCAACTGGGGACACACCACCACCATCCTCCTGCGAGACCACTACAGGGCTACGGTGGCCCCGCGGACGCCCTGCGTGACGGCTCCCTGCCCTCCTCCGACCTGCCGCCTCCCTCCCCGGACCCCGGGGCCCCGGACAGCGATGACCGCGAGGACCGCTCTCCGTCCCAGGCCAGCTGCTATTCCCTCTTCTCCTCTCTGTTCCTCCCCACTTCCTCCCCCCCTCTCCCTCTTCTCCCCCCTCTCCCTGCAGTCTTGAGACCCCCTGCCGCAGAGAACGACACCTACCTCCGTCCTGCCTTGGCTCCGGACCCTCGCTACGCCCCCTCCGCCAGCTCCTGCGTCTCCCGGCACGACACCTCCCCATGTGTTTGCCCAGACCAGCGCTTCCGCCCTGCCACGGCGCCGGACCCTCGCCACGCCCCTTCAGCCAGCTCCTGCGTCTCCCGCCATGACACCCCCCAGTGGGTCTGCCCAGACCAACGCTCGTCGGGACGCTGTCCCTGTCGTCAGCCCCGTTGGCTCCGACCGCGCCCGGCAGACCTTCAACCCTCCGGCTGACAGCGCCATCCTGGACACGCCCATACCGCCAGAAGGTCCCGTGTGACCCTTGACCCGCCCGCGGACGGCGTCACGCCGATGGCAGACGCACGCATGTTTTCTAGACGTGCCAGCACCGCCAGGAGGCTTGCCGGGAAGCCTCGTTCGGCTGCTCCACCACTGAGGGGCTCAGATACGGAGGCCTCTCCGTAGAATACCTCCAGGACATCATCTCATAGTGTGGGGTTGGGTTGGAGATAAAGGTTAGTTGTGTGATGATGGCCCGTGCCCCCGGCGTCGCCGCATGTGGCGGCGCCGACCTTTGCTTTTGAACCTAACGCTAACCCTTTTTTTTCGCAACTTTGGAGTTTCTAATTTGGATGTATTTTACTTCTTTTACTTTGTTTTTTTCAAGTTACTTTTAAACAAAGTTTGTCTTAACTTAGTTGACCTGCATTTTGGAGCGAATAAACTTTATTCTTTTTTACCACCTGTGGAAATTACCTTATTCCCTTTGGTTTTAATCGAATCTCCTTCAAATGGCCCCCCCTTTTTTGGCTGGTGAGTACAGAGACATCTACGTGTTCAGCTTTTTTTTAACTTCGGACTGTAACAGTTTTGGGATATTCTACAACCCCCTCGGGCGGATCAACGGCACCCTGTCTCCTAACCCAAGCACAGCCTACCTCCCAGCTAAAAAACACTCGACTGAACCGATTGGGGGAATCGACGTTATCCTGCTTCCTTGCTAAGCTAACCATGCCTCCTAGCTAAAAGACATTGCACCAGCTGACCGGATCAACAGTCTTCTATTTTGCCATTATTATTTTACATTCTTTGTTTATCGTATGGTTATAACTACATCTATTGTTTTAATCTCCATTTTTTGCAAGCTATGGTTTTAACCTTATTTTAGTTTAGTTGATTTTACATCTCTCCATTATCTTTTCCTTATTTTTTCTACGTTGGTTCTTTTTTTTTGTGATCAATTTTTTATTGTATTTTATATTTCATACAAGAAACAGTTACACATATACACAAGTAAGACAACATAACACATATAATACTCAACCATACTCCCCCCCTCCCCCCAAGCCCACCCACCCCCAGGTCTTGCCTCCCACAAAGACAGAATCAATAATTTGAGAAACTCAGCAAATTTGTTCAATAGGCCTAATACTAACATGTGAAATAGATAAAGAAACAAAAAGAAAAGGAAAAGGATGAAAAAGCAGTGAGTAAGGCGTAGATACAGTAAGCCATGACTACCCTCCCAACATACTGTTAATAAAGGTGGACCATAAGTTAATATTTCTAGCTTGGGCGCCATGCATGCTGGCCACAGATCTCTCTAATTTAGCCAGATCTATGACTGTGTTCACCCAATGTTGGTAGGACAGGTCATGAGGAGCTTTCCATCTCTGTGCTACAAGCTTTTTAGCAGCAGTAAGGCCTACCAAAAACCAGCGTTGGTGCATCAGAGAAAGATCTAGACCCGTAAAATCACTCAGCAATAAGATAGTTGGGGAGCAGTGGATGGTACGCCCAAGTACTATAGACATCCTATTGGATACCATACTCCAAAAGTCGCTCACCCCAGGGCACTCCCAGACCATGTGAACAAAGGTACCTATAGTACCTAGAGAGCATAGCTGGCAGTTAGGAGATGGATTTAATTTCATCAAGAATAATTTATGAGGAGTGCAGTAGAGTCTGTGTATGAAATTGTAGTGAATCATCTGATGGTTGGGATTACGCGAAGATAGGTCAAGCTTTGACCAGACTATGGACCAATTGATTGAAGAAGGTGCAATTGAGGGATCATGGCTCCAGCGACTATCCACTTGCAAAGGTTTTTCTGCATGTTTGGACATAAATGTGTATAGAGCAGAGACCAAGCCTTTGGTAGATGAACTGCCACATATTTTATGAATTGGATGAGGCACCATGTTTTCACCCCAGGGGACTCCGTATGCCCGTAAGGCGCTGCGGAGTTGTAGGTAGAAGAAAAAGGAGGTGCCGGGTAAATTGTAATGCGATTTCAAGTCCTGAAAAGATCTGAGCGCATTATCTGACATAATGTCGGAAAGGGTATTAATCCCTTTATCCCTCCACTGAGGGAAGGACATCGGGTGACCACCCAAGCAAAGGGCGAAATTATTAAATAAAGGAAGGTGAGGATGGAATTTAAAGTGATTGCTAGAGTGTGATTCCACAGTTCTCCATATGGCAACAAGATGTGAGATTAAAGAGCCAAATTTGGATTTACACATTTTGAGAGGGATGTTTGAGTAAATAACATCCTAAAGCCTATGTGGTATTACTAGATGTTCCTCTAATGAACGCCAGGCTACCTGAGCCTCTGGATCTAACCAGGTATGAAGAGAACGAAGGGTTGAGGACCAAAAATAAAACTGGAAATTTGGAAGTCCAAGGCCACCTGAGAGTTTGTGCCTCTGCAAAATAGACATTCTAATCCGTGGGCGTTTCCCTTTCCAGACATACCTGGAAACAAATGTATGTAGTTTATCCCAGTGACCAACTGGGGGAGCTAAGGGAAGCATTGAACTACAGAAGTTGACTCGCGGTAGGATGTTCATCTTTACGATAGAAGCTCTTGCTCGAAATGAATTAGGAATGGACGACCAACGCTCCAAATCGGATTCCACCTGCCTGAGAGTCGAGTTATAATTAACCGAGACTGTCGTTTGTAATGAAGGAAAAATCGATAGACCTAGGTATTTAAAATTGTCAACTACTGGAATAATGTTTGGTAAGGAAGCATGCCTCATAGTGTCGTTTAGAGGAAGGGGAGCTGACTTAGACCAGTTTATTTTGTAGCCAGAGATACTCCCGAATTGATCAAATATAGACAAAATATGTGGTGTAGATTTAATTGCATCACCAAGATAAAGCAAAATATCATCACAATAAAGAGAGATGAAATGATCTGTTCCATGGACAATAACAGGAGTATGGGTTGACTGACGCACCGTCTGGGCCAGAGGTTCCAAAGATAAAATGAATAAAGGTGGAGAAAGAACGCAGCCTTGTCTAGAGCTGCGGCCCACTGGAAACAACGAAGAACAGATATTGCCAGTCATTACCATGGCTGAAGGGGAGGCGTAGAGCGTTTTAATCATGTTGATGAAATGGATACCAAATCCCATATGCTGAAGGACAGCCCATAAATAGTGCCATTCAAGGCGATCAAAAGCTTTTTCTGCGTCCAGAGATAATACAGCACAGGGCGTTTGGACCTCAGCTGAAGCTTCGACAATGTGCAGAAGTCTGCGAACATTATCAGAGGATAAGCGAGATTTTACGAAGCCAGTTTGGTCAGGGTGAATGAGCTTATTCATAAGGGGTTCAAGCCTTAGTGCAAGCACTTTAGCAAAAAGTTTAACGTCAGCATTCATGAGCGATATAGGACGATAATTTGCACATTCATTTGGGTCTTTCCCTTTTTTATGGAGTAAGGTGATTGTAGCGGTGTTAACATCTCTTGAAAAGGAACCACTTGAAATGGCATGATTGATCATGATCAGCAATAGAGGGCCAAGTTGAGACCAACACTGTAAATATAGTTCTGGAGGAATTCCGTCAAAACCCGCCGATTTGCCTTTATTAAGACTGCGTAAAGCTCTCTCCAATTCGAGTAGGGTAAATGGTTTGTCCAGAGACGTAGCCTCATGGGGCAGCAATTTAGTAAGATTTAAATTCTTGAAAAATAAATCAAATTTAGAAGAGTCATGAGGAACTTCAGAACTATACAAGTTGGAATAAAAGGAGCGGAATGTCTCATTAATTAATTTGGGGTCCGTTACTAGAGCGCCAGCTGGTGTTTTAATGGCGGGTATGTGCGCAAAGTTTTCACTGGCACGAAGGCTTAAGGCAAGTGACCGGCTGGGGCGGGCCCCCTCAAAGTAATGGTGCTGGCGCGTATGATGGATAAGAAATTCAGCGTGCTGTCGGGATAGGGAATTCAGCTCATCTTTTATTTTATTACGTTGGGTGATTGAGTCAGGAGTTACGTTGTTGTGCATAGTACCTTCTAGTTGCCCGAGATCACCCTCCAGCTCAAGAATCCTGCGTTGACGCGTTTTGTTTAAATTAGAGGAAAACGATATGCAGTTACTTCTAATATAGCCTTTTACAGAATCCCATAGGATACGAGTGTCCTCTACTGAATGCAAGTTAAAAGATATGAATTCTGCTAGGCCAGATTCAAGTTGCACCAAAAAGCTCTCATTGCGCAGCAAAGAGGTATTGAAGCGCCAGCGTGGGGCGCGGTCACGAGATACGGAAAGGTTAGCCCTACAGATGACAGCCTTGTGATCTGAGAAGGCCAGGGGGATCATGTCCGTGCTTACCTTTTCGAGGAGATCCTTCGATACAAAAATGAAGTCTATTCTGGAAAATGAATGATGTCTTGCGGAAAAAAACGAGAAGTCTTGTTTATTGTGATTGGTAACGCGCCATATATCTATTACTGAAAATTCCTGAGCCCATTTCCTCAATGCAACCGACGCTGATCTCTGATCACTGCCCTCTACTACAGCCGTCCTGTCCACAGAGTGGTCCCAAACCGCATTAAAGTCTGCCCCTACGTTGGTTCTTTTTAAACTCCAACTCCCAAACCCCCTCCTGTTTTTGTAAATAGGCCTGGGCCTTTTTTATTTTCATTCCATTTTCTCCCAACGAAATGGCTAATGATTTTAGAAATAGGTTTAGCCTATTGGGTAGGCCTACTCACCCCACAGACCCACAGAAACACTCTTTTGAAATTGACTCCGGTCGGGACGAGTCTTTCAACTGATCTAGACCCGAAATTAATTAAACATTATTTTCAAATACTACAATCAATTCCATCACACAGAAATTTTAGAAGAATCCATTAGAACAGGTATCCCACCATTAGGGATGGCTAGGAAGGTAGCCCCCCGCTGCCACAGCGTTTACCAGTGACCAGGCCGCGTCCGCCTCCGGTCGTCCCACCGGTGCGGACCACCTCGGCAGTCATTGACCCTCCTTGCGTCTTGGAGACGAGCCTTGGATCTCCCACGCCGGACCCCGAGCCCCCAGTCACCATTCTCGCTTCCTCAACCCCTAGACCCAGCCGTCTCTCCCCTACAGGTGACGCGACCCGGAAACGGCTCTGCCCGCCGTCCTCCTCGCTGGCGCTGACCTCTCCACTACCTGGCCAGGCGGAGGAACCTTCCCTGACAATGAAAAAGATAAACATCATTAATAATGGTTCAATTAAGAAATCTGACCCACTCACAGTTTGCGTTGAGATTCACCCTTGCCCTCTCACGCCTCCTCTGACCACTCCTGCTGATGTTGCCCTTGCCCCAGTGGGGGAAGATCCGAGTCGCCAAGCCCCGACTTCTCCTTCCCTTTTCTCTTCCTCTATGCTCAGTACTTCTTACCGCCAGCCCTGCATACACCCCCCTACGAACCGCAAAGCCACTATGTGGTCCCTCCCTATCAGAAAACCCATAATTATCACGGGCGATTCAAACTTGGCCCGGATTCCAAAAAGAAAAATGGACGACATCCAAATAGACAGCTTTCCAGGAGCTACATTAAGAAACCTAACAGCCGCTATCTGAGACACACATCTCCCAGACCGGACACTAAACTCATTTTGTTATCCATCGGCAAAAACAACTGTCTTAGAGAACAAACAGCCATCACAATAATCAAGGACACCCGACGTTTAATTAGGACAGCCAGAGAAAAATTCCCCCAGGCTGGCATTGCTATTCCCCTCTTAACGGTATCTATTTAACTATCCGCCACCCAACTCCGTTGTGTCAAGGCTTTTAACGACTTTATTAGAGATAATATCGAGGACGTTGACTCACGTGCTGGCTACCTTAACACACTGTCGACACTTAAATTCCAGACCACCCATGACAACATTCACTGGACTCCGGAGACAGCGAAGTCTATGCTGGATGACTGGCTGACTCAGCTGGGTTTATAGCCAGACCACCAGGCGCAGCGCCGTCCCCTCCGTCCTCAGTATCTAACGTCACTAACCTTTCTGCTCTTCATCTGTCCCCGTCAGAACAGGAGATCCTCGAACGAGGCCTCACCTTCATCCCCACACCGTCACTCCCAGACCGTGACCCGTTGAGACTACACCGTCTATCTGGGAACCAGCCATGAAGTCCGTCTCGAAGCCTATACGCCAGCTCATCGATCAGGACCTCCGTTCCTTCCGTGACCTCCGACCTCGACGTCCTGTAGGGGAGGACAATATTACTGCCCATCAACAACAGGCCCTCAAAAAATTAAAATCTCGCCATGAGATAATTATTAAACCGGCGGATAAGGGAGGGCAAATTGTAATTCAGGATCGAACTAATTACATTCTGGAGGCGACACTTCAACTTAATGACCCCCTCTACTATCGCCCTCTCACGCAGCCCATGTACCTGGAGACTCAGACGATGGTTAGGGTCTTAATTATTCTACCTTCTCCCCAAAATACACAAACCCCCAGAGAATTGGACTGTTCCATTCGTGGTCCCTCCGGGACGCCCCATAGTAAGTGACTGTGGCTCTGAATCGTACCATTTGGCGGAGTTTATAGATTTTTATATAAACCCCCTATCCCATACTCACCCGAGCTACCTCAAGGACACATATACATTTGTTGACAAGTTAAAAAATCTCACCGTCCCCGATAACACGTTTATCTTTTCAATCTATGTAGATTCCTTGTACACGAACATCGACACTGTCCTGGGCCTTGAGGCGGTGAAGAAAGCATTGGCTTCGTCACCTGATCCATCTCGTCCTGATACATTTATTTTAAAGTTTTTAGAAATCACTCTTATCCGTAACAACTTTTTATTCGAGAAATCGTTTTTTTTACAAATATGCGGCTGCGCCATGGGGAGGAAATATTCACCGGCCTACGCGGACATTTATCTGGCCGACTGGGAGGAATCTGCATTTCTTAAATGCCTGTCACGCCCCTTAATTTATTTCCGCTATCTAGATGATATCTTTGGACTCTGGGACAAATCCGAAACGGAATTCAACCACTTTATGCATAACCTCAACTCACACCACCCCCGTATCAAACTCAAACACACTCTCCATCTTCAGCAGGTCCCCTTCCTTGACACGATAGTTTTTTTCACAGAGACGAAGGATGGACACAAAACATTAGCCACCAAGGTTTATTTTAAAGACACGGACAGGCTTTCCTTATTATTTAACACCAGCTACCATCCCCGGCATACTTTCAGCTCCATCATCAAGTCACAACTAATCCGTTTCCACCGCATCTGCTCTCTACCCCACCACGTAGAGGAGGCCAGCAGGACCCTTTTCAAGGCCCTTAGACCTTGCGGCTATTCCAAACGTTTTCTTCGGACTATTAAAGGGGAAGTGACCGCCCTCTTCCAGCCAGGCCGGCCCGTTCTCCCTGGAAAAAAGAACACGGAACATAGGTTAATTCCATTCATTACAACATTCTAGCGACAACTAGGCCCCCTCAAGCAAGCTATAAAACAACATTTTAATTCCGCCAAACCTCAAACCGCCCCACTCGCTTATTTTAAAAATGTAATGTCATACCGCCGTAATAAAAATCTGCAGGACATGCTAGTCCATACGGCACACAACAAAGCAATACGCACAACCTTCGACCCCTATTTTACCAACCTGAAGTACATCTTCAACTGTCGAGCCGGTGTCCCCATCTCGCAGACCTTCACACTACTCTCCTGCAATGTCGTCTACGCCATCCAGTGCAAACTATGCAGGAGCATCTATGTGGGCGAAACGGGAGCTACTATCAAACCAAGGTTATAACAACACATTTACCATATTCAGAAAGGAACAAACGATAAACGGCTGTATACTCACTTCATTTCACATCATATCAACAACTTTTCATTGTCCGGTCTAGAGACCAATGTCGGTTGGTCCCTGGTCCAGAGGAGAGCTGCTGTAAGAAGGTGGATCTTTAAGCTTTCCTCCATAGCCCCGTTTGGCCTAAATGATGATCGGTCTCGCCCCTCCATCCGTCCCGGTCCTCATCATAACTTCCCCAGCATCCTTTCTCCTAAAACATAGCCACTCAATCAGTTCCTTACCATAACCTCTTCCCTCCCCCCCCTCCTAAACATAACCCTTCTCCCATATTTTATTTCTTTTATTGATTTTATTTCATTTCGTTTATTTTATGGAAGCAAAAGTATTTAACGTATTTAAATTGCTTGTGCCCGTGCCCTCCTCTCCTCCTGTTACATGGTAGTAGTGCATGGGAGACTACATGATAGTCCCATGTACTGCTGCATGGCACATGAGGGAGCGCCCTAATCCTAACCCTAACCCTAACCCAGGGTTGGTAGACGCTGGGAATACCAGGAACTCTCCGCCATGGTTCCGGATGAAGCGTCTCGCCGCTCACTGGTCGACCACCTCGAAAACAGAGGATTCTTTGTTGTCGGTGAACCGTTGGAGGACGCGCATGGTGCAGAGCCCAGGTTGGTTGCGCTCACGATTTGATTAGCATTTGAGGGGACTCTTCTTTTTTCATGTCTCAAGTGTACATTGCTTTTATGAATCTGTGATGCATGTCAGCTCTCAGGAGACGGGGCACAGGCCTGAGCACAAGCGTCTGCTGGAGTTGGCAGAGGGTCGGACAGAGGAAGCTTGCCATGGGCTCCTAACGGGCGAGCGGTTGCCGCAACATGAGATGACGCTGTACCGGTACTTTTGCATGGCCACCCTGACGATCACGCACCGTGTACCGGAAGAGACGGTGGTGGACTTCAAAGTAACTCATTCCAATGTTCCCTCCAGCCGGTTTCTGTTTCCCTCCAACTTTGACTCTGCTCGGTTCGAGTTGTTTGTATCCTCGCCTACAATAAGAGTCCCCCGTAACAGGTCACTGAGTGGAATGACAGGCAGGTGAGCGCCGGTGTCGGGGCGACGATCTACTTCCGAGACGGTGCGGACAGAGCTGTTTTCAGCGTAGACGAGGAGAGGGTGAGCAGAGCGTGTCTTCTTTTGTTTTCATGTTTTTGTTTTGTTTTTCACATTCAAGTGAAGAATTGAATGTGAAAAAAAGCAAGTGAAGAAAGCGTTTCCGCGGACGGGATTTCACAGCTTGGCCTTTCGTTTCCCACCGACAGTGGTTAGGTGCCTACTTCACGGCCATCAGGCCGCTCTACCTGACGCGGAAAGGGGAAGCAGCGGATGACCAGGGCTGCTTCTTCCTGGGGACCACAGGACTTCACGTGGCCAATCCCAGGTCCGACTTGTGCCGTCTCTGGAGGCAGTGAGTGTACTCTTTTATTACTTAAACAGGGGTGTGGCAATCGCCCTCACTAAGCGACCAGAACTAGCAGGTTGCTTGGATAACTTGGAGCTGGTAGTGATTAGTTGGTTTTTGTTCTTCACACCTCTCCTCCATGACACAGCTGTCGGAAGATCTGCGAGGGAGCGGGCCCGAATCCGCCGCCCGTTACGGCCGAGGCCACGGGGACGTCTTCCCGGGACAAAAGGTAAACATTGTGCGTTGCGGCGCTGACACAAACACGTCCGACATCACAGCCGCCCGGTTGCCATGCGTGCTTTTCTCTTCCTGCAGTTCTGTGTCGGGGAAAGGGTCACGTGACGACCAATGGGACGCTTTCGTCAGTGAATTCCCCGTAACAATAGGTGCCCTCGCGCCCTCCAAAGATAAGAGGAACTTGTCGGTGCCGGGTTTGGTGATGAACAGACGCCCTATTTCAATTGGAGGCGAATCCAGCTGGAAAAGCGTGTGCTACATGTCTCCGGTAGGCACCGGCTTGGTCTTTGTCAAACAGATACTGTATGCCGTCTGTGAAGAGCTGCTTAGTGTCTCACTATGACTGCATCTCCTTTTCCCATCGCCTGTGTGTCTTACCGACTCACATACACAATGCCTCACTCGCTCACTCTGTCGCTCAATCCCAGTCTCACTCATTCACTGCCTCAGTCACTGCCTCACGCCTCACTAACTCGCTCCCTCTGTTCTTACCAGCTTCCGCTGGCAGGCAGCGACCGACCGAGGCCAAAGTGGCAGCCATTGTGGCCAAGGAGGAGTGGAAAACGAATGTCCCCTCCCTCCCGGATGTGCTCCAGGCGTGGGTCTCCCCTTTAAAGGCAGCCATTGAGGACGACAAAGGTGTCCTCAAGTCAGTGGTGGAGCAAAGGTGGAAGGGGATCGATTTTATATTACCATGCCGTTCTCCAAAGGTGAAGTGATCTGCGACTGTCACGGAAAGCTCATCTCTGAATCGGTGGGGAAGAAGATGGATGAAATGCAGGAGGGAGTGATGTGCTACCTCTTCTTCGTCAGGGGCAGGCTAGGCAACAAGCTGTGCATCGATTCCCAGAACTTCCCCTGCGAGTGCCGCCCTGGATAGGACACCTTTGGAAGGCGCATGAACGACTCGGGCAAGGCGTCCAATGTGAAGCCTGTGGTGTTCCAGTTGAACTTCGCAGACGGACCCCAAGACACTGTCCTGTTCTTGGCCCAGAGAAACATAGCCGGCAACGAAGAGCTGCGTTGGGACTATGGTGTGAGACGGATGTCCTTCAGAGATGAGGGCATGGACCTGGCATGGCTGGATGACTGAAATGATTTGCGTTGGTTCATTGTGTTCCCTCATTTGTTGTTGCCGGTTGTTGCTGTTCTTGTTGTTGTTTAGTGTCATGTTTTGAATAAATGTTTGTGTTTGGCTGTGCAAAGCGGATACGGACAGCATCATATGTGGTGCCGCGGTAATATCAATAGATGAGTATAGATAACAGTGGCGGCTGGTGATCAGAGAAATGTTGGCGGGGCACAGTAATACACAGGGGGTCTGAGGTCGTCGTCGTCGTCACCCCCCATATTGTTTTTTTTAATTTAATAGATTTGATTTGGTGTATTCTGATGCATTCTTGGGATGGCCACTTTTACCTACTGTTCATTCAGATTCATAGACTACAACCCCTCCTCCCCCTGCCCTAACCATAACCCCGCCCCCCCCTGCCCTAACCATAACCCCGCCCCCTGCCCTAACGCTGCACCGAGCACACTTAGGATTTTGCTGTGCAAAGCCGCTACGGCCAGCAGCATATGTGATGCCCGACTCCACATCTCGGGGGGGGGAGGTCACACGGACTCGGGCTTGGCGCCGTTGGAAAGCCGCTCCTCCCTTTGGGGGGGGGGGGTGCGTCTGCCTCCCGTTTCTCTAGCACCTTCCTGTCAAAACATATTCACCGAAAACGGCCTTCACCGGGGTGCACTTCGGTTAAAACCCCCTATCCTAACGGCCAGATTCCACCGGACGCGTTACGGCAACGTTACAGCTGCGGCACGTCTTGGCCGCGGTCACCGCAGCAGATAGGTTCCACCGTAATCAATGAGACCATTTCCACCGGGTGCGGCTGCGGAACGTCTCAGCAGCGTCCCAGAAGCGGCTCGCCGTGCCTCAGCGCTATCATTCCGTAGCATTCCTATTTTTGCCGCAAGAAGTTGCTGAACCGCGTCAATTTCAACAGAGCAGATCGAGCAGGCCAGGAAGTGAAAAAGTAAAAGCCTTAGAGCAAAATAAAACACAATACTCAGCTCATGTAGCCTATCACAACGTCAATTATGTACCAAATCATCCTTTTTATAAGGGCAATGGCCGGAAGGACAAAGCGTGGCATTTAATTGCAGTAGTTTTGGGAGTGGAAGGTGAGTACAATAGGTTTAGGATTATCGCGTGATCTCGTGATCTCGCGTGAATACGGCTGCCGCTGCGCTGCCGTAACGCGCCCGGTGGAAATGCAAGCAGGGCAAAGTCGCGGCCAAGACGTGCCGCGGCCAAGACGTGCCGCAGCCGTAACGCTGCCGTAACGCGTCCGGTGGAATCCCCGGGTAACCCTAACCCTAACCTTGACCTCCCCTTGGCCCTAATCCTAACCCCTCCCACCCCTGGCCCTAACCCCAACCCCCTCCCTCATCTAGCCCTTACCCTAACCCCGCCCCCCCTGGTCCTTAACCTAACCCCTCCCACCCCTGACCCTAACCCCTCCCACCCCTGACCCTAACCCCAACCCCTCCCTACCCCCCCCAAAAAGACCACCCTACATGATCCCTATCCCAGCCCCCGCCCCCCCACAAAGGATCACCTCTTTTTTATTTTCCTTACCATGTGTGTGTTGTTTTTCATTCTGCCCCCCCGCCATTTTGGTCCGAGTTCTTTCTTAATTCTCGGCCTAATTTGCAGCTGTTTGGGTTTTGTGCTCCGCTGGTCTGCTTCGTGTTGTATTTATACTAGCGTGGACGCTCTGCGGCCATTTTGGTCCGAGTTCTTTCTTAATTCTCTGCCTAATTTGCAGCTGTTTGGGTTTTGTGCTCCGCTGGTCTGCTTCGTGTTGTATTTATACTAATTATCGTCACACATTGGTATCTTGGTGACCTCTAAAACCGCTGCTATTTAATGATTTGTCACGGCACTGCCTACGGAGGCCGCCATTTTAGATCGCAAATACTATTATGGTTTGGCGTCACTTAGCACCACCTGTTGGTGACCCAGATTGTGGCCAGCACCACGGCTCTCCATGCTTCATCTCCTGGATGTTTGTTGGTATTGCAACGTACAAAAATAACAATATTTCTATCTTTTTATTATGGTTTAATTCGACCTTACGATCGGCCCCCCTTCCTTTACCACTTTATTATTCACTCTCCCGGCTCCCCATTGACCCTTCCCTCGGCTCCTCCTCTTATCCAGGCCCCTATTATCATTTAATTTCATTAGCTTTTTATCTTTTATCACCATCCCGTGTCCCCCATTCCCCTGCCACCTTCTCCTTCATCCCCCATCCCCTACTTACCTGCTGCTTCCTCTTCCCCATTGTATACAGTGGGGCAAAAAAGTATTTAGTCAGCCACCAATTCTGCAAGTTCTCCCACTTAAAAAGATGAGAGGCCTGTAATTTTTATCATAGGTATACCTCAGCTATGAGAGACGAAATGAAAAAAATAATCTAGGAAATCACATTGTCTGATTTTTAAAGAATTTATTTGCAAATTATGGTGGAAAATAAGTATTTGGTCAATAACAAAAGGTCAAGTCAAGTCAAGTCAAAGTTTATTTATATAGCACGTTTTAAAACAACAGTAGTTGACCAAAGTGCTGTACACAAATACAATATAAAAAACAAAACAAAGAACAAGAAGGCTTAATATAGCATATTAGCAACAACAATGAATAAAATAAAATAAAATCTTAATCTGTATTAAAAGCCAATCTAAAAAAGTGAGTCTTTAGTTGCGTTTTGAACTGGTCTATAGACTGGGCAGATCTTTTGTCTGCACCTGGGTACATCCAGCAGCATCTGCTGAGCTGATCGAATTTCTCTAGATGGAGCATGGATGCAGACCAGCTCTGACATATATTTAGGTGCCAGCCCATGTAGAGATTTAAAAGTAAACAATAGAATTTGGAATTTAATTCTAAAAACCACAGGAAGCCAGTGGAGAGAGGCCAGGACAGGGGTAATGTGGTCATATCGCCTTTTTCCAGTGAGGAGACGTGCAGCATCATTTTGGACCAGTTGCAGGCGACGGAGCAGACATTGGTCCACACCAAAGTATAAAGAATTACAGTAGTCTAGACGGGACATTATGAATAGGTGAATGACTCTTTCAAAGTCCTTTGGTGGGAGATACGGCTTTACTTTCGCTAGGAGTCGCAGCTGGAAGAAGCTTGTCTTCACGACTGAGCTTATTTGCTTGTTAAATTTAAAACCATTGTCGAAAATAACTCTTGAGGTTTCTGACAGAAGGGCGGCTGTAGGAGGCAAGGGGACCAAGAACACTGTCGATGTCATCCAGCAGTTCGGATTTGCCAAAAACAATTATTTTGGTTATATTATTGTTTAGTGATAGGAAGTTAAGTTCCAACCAGGTTTTCACATCTTTCAGACAGTTTGACAATGCATTTGTTGATTCTTTGTTTGAATTTAACGGCAGGTATATTTGTAGATGAAATGACGAAATGTTGTGTTTTTTAAAAATGGAACCTAGGGGCAGCAGATATAGCGCAAAAAGAATTGGAGATAAAATCGAGCCTTGGGGGACCCCACAGACTAGTGGGGCTGCAGCTGAGGAGTACTGACCTAGATGAACAGAGAAGGTTCTCTTTGACTGATATGACTTGAACCATTTTAGGACATTTCCAGTAATACCAACACAAAGTTCCAGGCGGGATAAAAGAATCTGGTGGTCGACTGTGTCAAAGGCAGCAGTCAAGTCTAAAAGCACGAGCGCAGCAGAGCTCCCCGAGTCAATAGTTGGGGAGCAAAAGGTAATCTCAATACTTTGTTACATGCCCTTTGTTGGCAATAAGGGAGGTCAAACGTTTTCTGTAAGTTTTTACAAGGTTTTCACACACTGCTGCTGGTATTTTGGCCCATTCCTCCATGCAGATCTCCTCTAGAGCAGTGATGTTTTTGGATCTTCGCTGGGCAACACAGACTTTCAACTCCCTCCAAAGATTTTCTATGGGGTTGAGATCCGAGGCCTGTTTCAGGTAGCTGGTTTTGAGGCAACCCCGAGTTTGTTCGCTCTGAGTTAATGGAAACTCTGGGTTTTCCGTTTCAGGTAGCAGGTTCAGCGCAACCGAGAGTTAGTTGCTGCGGCAACATACGCCGTGGACCTAACCTGCTCGGGAGGTAGTTAGACCTACTCTGAGTTTGTTGTCTATAAGGCTGAAGGCAGCTCTCCGACAGAAGGAAGTGTTAGAAATGGCATGTCCTTTTCTAAGAGAGCCCGTGGACGTAGAGGCTGCGATCCTCAGAAGGAATCTCCGTGAGGAACGATTATTAAGACCCCGTTTGGATATACTTTCTTTTCCTGATCATTTTCTTCACGAGCGCTATCGTTTTTCAGCGCAATCTATCATTTATTTAGACCAACTTCTCAGCCCCCATGTTAAGTGTCAAACGCACCGGGGGCATGCTTTAAGTTCAATTCAAATTATTTGTGTCGCACTCCGTTTTTTTGCAAACGGCAGCTTTCTTTACAACGTCGGTGACGCCGAGCACATTTCAAAGGCAACCGTGTGTCGGTCTGTCAGAAATGTGACTTTGGCACTTAAACGTTTTCTTTACACGTTTGTTATGTTTCCAAGTCACCGACCTATAAGAACAATCAAGGAAGAGTTCTACAGAATTGCAGGTAACAGTAGCAACAATGTAGCCTATTTGTTTCTTGGAACGTTTTAATTTAATAAATAATATGCACAATTTAATTAAATTAATTAATTTGTAATGTTCTACATTTTCCGGGTGTCATCGGGTGCATCGATGGAACTCATATTCCTATTAAAGCTCCTTCAGTGCATGAAGGAGACTATGTTAATAGGAAGTCCTTCCACAGCATCAATGTGCAGGTACAGGTGAAGGCCTAGACCTTCAGCATTTTAAATTAAAGATACTTAACAAAACAGCCTCTGTATCTAATTATACTCCTCTGCAATTTGAAGGTTGTATGTGATGCCAGAAACATCATCACCCAAGTGGAGGCAAAGTGGCCGGGGTCTGTGCATGACGCACGCATATTTCGGGAGTCTAATTTGAGCACTCGCTTTGCCATTGGTGAGTTAAGCCTATATTTGAAGGATTTATAATCCATATTTGTTCAGATGATTAATATTTCACCTGTATCGTAGGAGAGTTCGACGGTCATGTTTTAGGTGACAGAGGGTACCCCTGCCAGCCTTGCCTTCTGACCCCGTATGCCGATCCCGTGCCAGGACCACAGCAGCGCTACAACCTGGCGCATATGAGGACGAGAGCCAGGGTCGAAAACACTTTCGGGATCCTGAAGGCAAGATTCCAGTGCCTCAAAATGCTGCGAGTCACACCAGAAAGGGCATGTGATATAATAATTGCATGTGTGGTTCTTCACAACATCGCGATTTGGAGAGGGGAAAATTGCCCACCTGCAGTTGCAGATGAGCAGCCCATAAACCCAAACCATGCCATGGATCCACAGGACGGAAGGGTGGTTAGAGATAGACTCTGCCAAAATCATTTTGTTTGAGTTTTCTATGTAGGCCTAGTTAAATGTATTTTATTATTTCCGAAATGTTTTCTTTGGCATTCTTTCGCCTTCCTGTATAATAATAAATTTAATTTAGAGGCGCCTTTCAAGACACCCAAGGTCAAGTTTGTATGATAGTAAACTCGTGTGACAGTCCCAGCCTCTGGTAGGGGGTGACACTGTTCAACAAAATAACTTGTCCCACCACAGCCCATGTTCTAATAAAGACATTCTACTTTTTATGAGGATTTCTTTATTTCCTGAAAGCACAAAAAAAAGTCATTCATATTGGGTATGTTTTTGGAGCAGGAAACAGCATCCCAGTTTGTACATCACCCACCTTTAACTTGTGTTCCAAAATTTGGATCTCCAAAGCATCCTTTTGCATCTTTTGCCTTATGTGGTCCATTTCTAAGTCTGCTTTGTTTATTTGTTTTCCCAGATAGATTTTATAGAGCTCTTTGACTGGAAGCTATAGGAATGCAAAAGATGACATTGGATTTCACAGTGCCAAGTACAGCGTTTCATTATAATTCCAGGGAGAATCTTACAGAGGTAAGCTGTGAAGTAGAGCTAGAAGTGGATGGCCTCTCATTGAATTCGATTTCATCCTGTTTAAGAGAAAGAAGATGTCAGTTTTAAAATTGTACAACGCTGTCATCAACTTTTAGATGTTATTTTTAAAAGGTGTTAACCTCAATAGGCCTTTCCTCTTCCCTTTCAAATGCCGCAGACCATGTTTCTCCATCATCTTCCTGTAATGACATAACAGTTGGGTTCAGCAATTATCAAGACATTATTAATAATCTGTGGAAGGTGAAGAATTGTTACAATTGCATGGAGGTTGGTGAGGGCATCTGGTTCCAGTAGGTTGATGACACCATCAGTAACTGGAAGAAGATGATGACAGTGAAATTATTACTTGAGCCAGAATATTGCCCCATCTAATTTGCAACGCGCTGGGTTGCGTGTACACATTTAATTATTTTGAATAACCAACCTCTGATAAAGGCACTTCTATCCTGGGGGGGGGATCAGAGGAGCTCCCCCCAGGGATGCCCTCAGCCACAGGACGCATACTGTGTTGGCTGAGGGCCATCTCCTCAGCCACTGTGAGGGCTGCAGGTGGTGGACCCCCTCCAGTCTTCCGGGCCTCTGCTTTTTTTCGATTTGCTAACGTGGAGGGAAATGTTACCCTAATATTCAGTAAGCGCTATTTTGAAGACACATATACAGGTGCTGGTCATATTATTAGAATATCATGAAAAAGTTGATTTATTTCATTAATTCCATTTAGAAAGTCAAACCTGTAGAATGTATACATTCATTCCAAACAGACTGATACATTATAAGTGTTTTTTGCCAAAAAGAAGATGATTATAGCTGACAACCAATGAAAACCCTAAATTCAACATCTCAGAAAATTAGAATATGGTGAAAAGGTCAGATATTGAAGACGCCTGGTGCCACACTCTAATTAGCTAACTAACTCAAAACACCTGGAAAAGCCTTTAAATGGTCTCTCGTTTTGATTCTGTATGACACACAATCATGGGGAAGACTGCTGACTTGACAACTGTCCAAAAGATGACCATTGATACTTTAAAGAAGGAGGGCAAGACACAAAAGGTCATTGCCAAAGAGGTTGGATGTTCCCAGAGCTCTGTGTCCAAGCACATTAATAGAGAGGCGAAGGGAAGAAAAAGATGTGGTAGAAAAGAGTGTACAAGCAAGAGGGATAAACGCGCCCTGGAGAGGATTGTCAAACAAAACCGATTCAAAAATGTGGGGGAGATCCACAAAGAGTGGACTGTAGCTGGAGTCAGTGCTTCAAGAAGCACCACACACCGACGTATGCAAGATATGGGCTTCAGCTGTCGCATTCCTCGTGTAAAGCCACTCTTGAATAAGAGACAACGTCAAAAGCGTCTCGCCTGGGCTCAAGACAAAAAGGACTGGACTGCTGCTGAGTGGTCCAAAGTTATGTTTTCAGATGAAAGTAAATTTTGTATCTCCTTTGGAAATCAAGGTCCCAGAGTCTGGAGGAAGACAGGAGAGGCACAGAATCCACGTTGCCTGAAGTCCAGTGTAGAATTTCCACAGTCAGTAATGGTCTGGGGTGCCATGTCATCTACTGCTGTTGGTCCACTGTGTTTCCTGAGGTCCAGGGTCAATGCAGCAGTCTACCAGGAAGTTTTAGAACACTTTATGCTGCCTGCCGCGGACCAACTTTATGGAGGTGACGATTTCATTTTCCAACATGACTTGGCACCTGCACACAGTGCCAAATCTACCAGTACCTGGTTTAAGGACCATGGTATCCCTCTTCTTGATTGGCCTGCAAACTCACCTGACCTTAACCCCATAGAAAACCTATGGGGTATTGTGAAGCGGAAGATGCGAGATGCCAGACCCAACAATGCTGAAGAGCTGAAGGCCACTATTAAAGCAACCTGGGCTCTCATAACACCTGAGGAGTGCAACAGACTGGTCGACTCCATGCCACGCCGTATTGCTGCAGCAATTCAGGCAAAAGGAGCTGCAACTAAGTATTGATTGCCATACATGCTGAAACTTTCCATGTTCATACTTTTCAGTTGGCCCACATTTCTAAAAAATCATTTTTTGTACTAGTCGTAACTAATATTCTAATTTTCTGAGATACTGAATTTGGGATTTTCAGTAATTGTCAGTACTAATCATCCAAATTAAAAGAAATAAACATTTCAAATATATCACTCTGTGTGTAATGAATTGATATAATATGTAAGTTTCACGTTCTGAATATAATTACTGAAATAAATCAACTTTTTCATGATATTCTAATAATTTGACCAGCACCTGTATATGTATATACACATACACATACATACATACATACATGCATACATATAATGCATTTTGCCTAGGAGTAGCCTTCTAATATATCTAAATCCTATTAAATATTGGCAGTGTTGGGGTGGCTGAGAAATGTAGGCCTACTACTTACATTTTGCCTACTGCTTAAATATAGACCCATCACATGTTGAATATAGCTGTTAAATTAGGTAGAGCAGGCAAAACAGCACAATTGATTTGATTTCAATTAAACATTAGTTTACCTGTTTGAACTATATTTTTATACTTCATTTTCATTTGCTGCCAAGTCCTCTTGGGGCAACTCGGGTTGTTCCTGTGTAAATTGACACACAGACACACACACACAATTTACATATTGAATAAGTGGAAGATATTAAACTTTCCTCTTATTTTATTTTACTATTTTATTTTACTCACGCATTGACTTGTTCGGCTATTTCCTGCCAAGCTCTCTCTCGTGCTCTCGCTGCCGCGGCGGTATTGCTTTTTTGGGTGAAAATGTGTTCCTGCTCGGCATATGCGTGCATTAATATTTCCAATTCCGTGTGTGAAAAGTAACTGGATCTACGTTTTTGGTCCATATTGATCATGTTATCAGAGATCCATTGATGATGGCTCTTTATAGTCAACAGGCACGCCCCCAACCCAGCGTGAACACGCTCAGAGTTGATTAACCCAACGCTGATCACCTGTTCTGAAACCGAAAACCCAGAGTTGCTTTTCAACCCTGAACTCTGAATCAACCAACTCAGATCGCAGGATTAAACTCAGAGTATGTTAAACCAGCTACCTGAAACAGGCCTCTGGAGACTGGCTAGGCCACTCCAGGACCTTGAAATGCTTCTTACGAAGCCTCTCCTTCGTTGCCCGGGCGGTGTGTTTGGGGTCATTGTCATGCTGAAAGACCCAGCCACGTTTCATCTTCAGTGCCTTTGCTGATGGAAGGAGGTTTTCACTCAAAATCTCACGATACATGGCCCCATTCATTCTTTCCGTCACACGGATCAGACGTCCCGGTCCCTTGGCAGAAAAACAGCCCCAAAGCATGATGTTTCCACCCCCATGCTTCACTGTAGGTATGGTGTTCTTTGGATGCAACTCAGCATTCTTTCTCCTCCAAACACGACGAGTTGAGTTTTTACCAAAAAGTTCTATTTTGGTTTCATCTGACCATATGACATTCTCCTAATCCTGTTCTGGATCATCCAAAAGCTCTCTAGCAAACTTCAAACGGGCCCGGACATGCACTGGCTTTAGCAGTGGGACACGTCTGGCACTGCAGGATTTGAGTCCCTGGCGGCGTAGTGTGTTAGTGATGGTAGCCTTTGTTACTTTGGTCCCAGCTCTCTGGAGGTCATTCACTAGGTCCCCCCATGTGGTTCTTGGATTTTTGTTCACCGTTCTTGTGATCATTTTGACCCCACAGAGTGAGATCTTGCGTGGAGCCCCAGATCGAGGGAGATTATCAGTGGTCTTGTATGTCTTCCATTTCCTAATAATTACTCCCACAGTTGATTTCTTCACACCAAGCTGCTTACCTATTGCAGATTCAGACTTCCCAGCAGGTCTGGTGCAGGTCTACAATTGTGTTTCTGGTGTCCTTTGACAGCTCTTTGGTCTTGGCCATAGTGGAGTTTGGAGTGTGACTGTTTGAGGTTGTGGACAGGTGTCTTTTATACTGATAAGGCGTTCAAACAGGTGCCATTAATACAGGTAACGAGTGGAGGACAGAGGAGCCTCTTAAAGTAGAAGTTACAGGTCTGTGACAGCCAGAAATTTGCTGGTTTGTAGGTGACCAAATACTTATTTTCCACCATAATTTGCAAATAAATTCTTAAAAAAATCAGTGATTTTCTGGATTTTTTTTTTCATTTTGTCTCTCATAGCTGAGGTATACCTATGAAAAAAAAAAAATACAGGCCTCTCATCTTTTTAAGTGGGAGAACTTGCACAATTGGTGGCTGACTAAATACTTTTTTGCCCCACTGTATATGTTACTTTAGTTGTATTTATAATGTAAATAAGGATGCTAATAATGAAGCCCCCCATTGGATGCCTCTGCCCCAGACGTCAACTTTCCCCTCCCTCCTACGTGTTTGTATATAAGTATTTGTTTTCGTGTGTTCTCGTTTGTGCTTTGTAACCGCGGCTAGCTTGGATTCTCTACTATACGGTCTGTTTCTATTGCTAATCAATTGAACCTGATGAAGTCAGTATTCTGACGAGACGTCGTACTCTGCTCACAGCAGCCTAATTTCCAAATAAATAAGGATATTGGCTGGATCGCACTTGTCTCATTCTCCGCTAGATACCTTACAGTGTAGCTTAGCATCTTTCCGCTATCGTTCGAGTTCCTGCACCACTCAGAGAGAACCATGCATCCCAACGACCTCCTAGCTAACGGTGAGTGGACTCTGGTCCAACGGGGACGCCGAAGACGGGCTCCTCGGGACCCCCACTACCCCCCACCGCTGATGGACTCCTACGCGTGGGTTGCACCTGCCCCGGAGGCCCGTTTCCATCACCTTGACAACAGACATGAACGCCTCTGGGCTCCACGCCATCCGTCACCCAGGCGATGGGAGCAACACGCGAGACCCGGTAGGGACTGGTCTCCCTACGGGCCTGCCCGTTACCATCACCATGAGGGCTGGTCTGAGGCCTACAGACCGGCCTACTCGCCTCCTCGCCGACCGGCCTACTCGCCTCCTCGCCGACCGGTCTACTCGCCTCCTCGCCGGGAGACGCAGAGGCCTCCCTATCGCCGCGCACCTGAGACGCGTCGGGCTCCTCGCCGCCCTGCTTGGGCTCCGGGCCCCCCGCCAGACCCCGGGGGACACGGCCACAGGTGGGGCCTCCACCTCCGCGTCCTGACCCGCGACCCCGAGACCGGCCCCGACCTCCACGACGCCCGGAACCTCCGCTGGCCACCGCGGCGGGCACTGGGTCTGCGCGTCCGCTTCCACCCAGAGAGGCGCCGCGCGCCCCGGCTCCTCAGCTCTCTGACGACCCGGACTTCAGTCTGAAGAACAGACTGATTCTGGCGGCCCTGAAGGCCTCTCACCACCTTGCCAACTCCGAAGGCCCTGAGCCCCTTCCCGTAGTCGCCAGACTCGCGGAGTCCCTGAGGGTCTCCATACGCCATGCTGTCCGCAACGCTACCACCGCGCAGCTGATCGACGGCAACGCACGCAACTGGGAACACACCACGATGCTGCTGCTCCGGGACCACTACAGGGCTGCCGTGGACGAGAAGGTGGGTGCTCTCCTCCTGCTTCTAGACCCCATCTGGCGTCCGAACTTCGCCGTGGCGCTGGCCTGGGCTCAACGCCACTTCGGGGAACGCCTGCGCCTGGAGACGGTGTACGCGCTGCGCTCTCGCCTCCGGGAGGAACTGGACACCCCGGTTCCTCCTCCCGTTCCTGGAGCCGTGCTGCCGCGCTTCTCCCAGCCTGCTGGACCACCGCCACCTACCCCCGGCTTCCGGATCCCTGGGCCCGGTCTGGAGGCCCTTGACTTGTCAGTAGGTCTTTTGTTGGTAACACTTCCCTTTGTCCTTTGAGCTTCATTAGGTATTTCAAGCCAAGTTTATATCTTCTTAATTCTAGCGGCATCTCACCCATTTCTATTAGTCATGCTGCTATTGCAGTTATACAGAATGCTCCACAGCACACTCTTAAGGCTTTCGCTTGGACTATGTCTAATTTGTTTAACACTGAAAGAGCTGCTGATCCATAAACCATGCATCCATAATCAATTGCTGATCTCATCATTGCTCTGTAAATCATCATCATTGATTCTCTATCAGCCCCCCAGTCTGAACCAGCCACACACCTAAGGACATTATTTATTTTCCCACACTTCAAAGCTACCATCTCAATATGCTTTTTCCCTGTCATTCTTTCGTCCAACCACATTCCTAGAAACTTAAAATACTTTCTCAAGATTGTTGTTGGACAATTTAATTGTCTGTGATGGCATCTTTTTCCTATTTCCAAACACCATGCACTTAGTTTTTTCTGTAGAAATTTTAAAACCCCAGTCATTGGCCCACTCAGTCACTTTCTCCAAAGCACCTTGAATTTGATTAAACAGATAGGGGAGGTTCCTCCCTCGCTTCCAGATAGCCCCATCATCTGCGAATAATGAGAAACCAAATCCTCTCCCCACTCTACTAAACATGCCATTCACTATTATATTAAAAAGAACCAGACTTCACGCTACCTTGAGGGGTTCCATTCTCCACCTCAAACTCATCTGATGGTTCACTTCCAATCCTCACTTGAATTGACCGGTTACATAAAAAATTCCTGATCCAGTTAAACATTCTCCCTCTGATTCCAGCATCATATAGTGCAATTTGTAACCCTTCCTTCCATAGCATGTCATATGCTTTTTCAATCTCGAGAAAGACCGCTACTACTGCTTCCTTATTTGCCATAGCTTTCTTTATGTCCATATCTAAACTTAAAACGGCATCCATTGTCGACCTTCCCTGCCTAAATCCACTCTGATGAGTCACAAAAAACCCACCTTTCTCCAGCTTATCCACAAGTCTATCCGTTATCATACGTTCCATTATTTTGCACAAGACAGAAGTCAAGGCAATTGGTCTATAGGAACTAGGGCTATCCGCTTGCTTTCAGGTTTTACAATTGGAATAATTACAGCATGTTTCCATTCTTTAGGCAGACACCCACCCTCCCACACATTATTAATTAGGGCAAGCATTTCCTCCCCCATAAGGTCCCCGGACTGTTAAAATGATTTGACGTGACAGCCACCTATGTGTTAGTCTGGCCCATCTGTTGATTCCCTTACCCATTTTACGAGATTGACATGCCTGCCGTTATTACAGGTTTGCGCAGATAGTATAGTGCACCCTCTAGCCAGGGGCGTAGGAACGTGTTTAACATTGGAGGGGACACATATCGGAAACCTGACAGATTCATTGATGGTTCGAAGAGAAATATGTCATAAATGAACTACACTGCAAAACATTCACAAATGTATTTTATTATTCTAAAAATATACATTTGTAAAGGAAAACACATTTTGAATGGCAGTATTGAACTGATACATATCAAATCAATTATTTAATTGCAGGCCTTATCATACAGTTTTGTAGACTGATAAATAACATGTGAAAAATATTGATCTAAATTTGAATTCGTATTTTCTGAATACCTTTTCTTTTCTTAGTTGTAGCCTATCTTATGCCTCAATGAACACACAGGCAAAGGTTAAGGTTAAAGGGAAAAACAGCATCAATAATTTTAACATATACACCAACGGTTCTATCAACATCCTTTCTGTACCGACAGCAATATATTGATGCACTTCTTATGACAAATGTACTTATTGTAAGTAGCTTTGGATAAAAGCGGCTGCTAAATGCCCTAAATGTAAACGTAAATGTAACTTGTTTTTAATCTCGAGTAGGCCTATGTGATATTATTCGAACATTTCCACTAACTGATTGGTGTGTGAAGGCAAACGAAAACGACATTAGAATGGATGTAATGAACTGATAAATGTAAATTAGTGTGTAGAACTGATACAAATAAAAGCTAGATAGCACTGTAGTGTAATCCAACAGTGTCAAACGTGCCGTGACACACAAAAGGTTGAAAAACGATGTCCTAGGCAAAAGAGCCAAAATGTTTTCTTCTCCTGTCATTTGCCGCCACGAAATGCTTGCAAATTGACTTCTTGTCAGTAAGTCAAGTCTATCCTGATGGACATGACAGACAGCAACATGGTTGAGTCTGTTTTGAGACATTGTGGACCGGAGCCAGGTTTTGAGCCTGCGGAGGACACTAAAACTTCTCTGCTATTCTACTGCCGTCTTTTCATTTTAACAGCTCTAACCTGTTGCGTTAGCTGCAGACACCCGCATCTCAAACAGTCTGAGCCGTTGATGGGATGCGGCAGCTTATGGCTGTCTTGCGAGACAGCCGTATTCACGCGAGATCACGAGATCACGCGATTAGAGTTGCAGGCTGGCAGCGATCAGCAGCGGTGACAGCGGCGCTTACGTCCCCGATGGAAAGCAGGCAACTATTCTTCTAGGCAGCGATTCAAAGGCGTTTCCAGCCTGAAGTCCTTATAACTTCCAACCGCCCCCAACCCTACGCGCTGCCATACATGTGGCAGGTGACAAGACGCTGTATTGCGCTTTCAAAATAAAAGCGAGTAAAATATAAAAAAAATATATATATATTTTGCGGTATAACAAATGCGCCTGTCTCGAAAATTGGAGGGGACACGTCCCCTCCGTCCCCCCCGGTTCCTACGCCCTTGCCTCTAGCTATTACTCCCATAAAGACTCGATCACTGATAAGTATGAACAGGATTTATTTAAATAACGACACGGGAATATTTTGCATGGTAAATCTTTGGCATGAGCCCCGTCACTGATCCAGGGTGACGTGCGGACTCGGCGTATCCTGCCAGGACTAGCAGGGGCGGAGCCTTCCCCTGGACAAGTAGACTGAGGCCGACCTGGTGGTGGTGGGGTGGATGGAGGGAGGTGCGTCGAACGAAGACCTGAGCAGCAAAGACATATGTTAGACTACTCTTTATAGAGCAGGTGTAGGCAGGTGATTGGTGGCCAGCCGCGCGTGATTTGAGTCCTCCTGGTAGAACTACCAGCAAGCTTAACATTTCTCCCATAAAGACTCGATCACTGATAAGTATGAACAGGACTTATTTAAATAACGACATGGGAATATTTTGCATGGTAAATCTTTGGCATGAGCCCCGTCACTGATCCAGGGTGACGTGCAGACTCGGCGTATCCTGCCAGGACTAGCAGGGGCGGAGACTTCCCCAAAAGAGAGGACGTAGGCCTACGCCGGAAATAGGTGATAACTCGGCATGTCCTGCCGGGACTGGCAGGGGCGGAGCCGACCCCAAAAATAGAATAGCGAAAGGGGGTAATGAGACCATACATACCCGCGTAGAAGAAGTGGACAAGGATCTATACTGCTTCTGGAAGATAAAAGGCATACCCAATATACGACATATTAAGAGTCAATCATACATACCGTAAAACGATAAGCTTAAGACCGTCAGCGAGATCGATGAATCACGTAAAAGCAGTTGACTTAAAATACCTCAGCGAGATCAATTAAAATTTAGAGCACTCTGCAGCTGTTACGCAGCGAGCCACGAGTGCTTTCGTGCTGTACCAACTGCCGTGGTCGATTCACTCTCCGGGGTCGCTGCGTGACCTGAGTGCTTTCGCGTTGAACCACCGATGTGGTCAACGAACTCACGAGTGCCCTTGATGTGCCACCGACGTGGTCACGCACTCACCGGTGTTGCTGCAGCAAATATTGTGTACTTCCGTGTTGAACACCGACGTGGTCAACGAAATCACGAGTGCCCTTGCTGTGCCACCGACGTGGTCACGCACTCACCGGTGTTGCTGCAGCAAATATTGTGAACTTCCGTGTTGAACACCGACATGGTCAATGAACTCCGAGTGCCCTGCACTTGAGCTTTTGATATTATGCCACCGACGTGGTAATTAAATTTGCATGTGCCTGAGTTGTGCCCACCGACGTGGTCAACGCACTACCATGGTTGCTGCAGCGAACATGAAGTTCTGTGTTGTACCGCACCGACGTGCGACGAACCCACGAGTGCTTGAGTTGTTCCCACCGACGTGGGCAACGCACTCACCGGATTTGCTGCAGCGAACGTAGAGTTCTGTGTTGTACCGCACCGACGTGCGCAACGAACTCACGAGTGCTTGAGTTGTTCCCACCGACGTGGGCAACGCACTCACCGGGGTTACTGCAGTCAAACCATGAGTACTAGATAACGTGCCACCGACGTGGTCATACTCACGAGTGCCCTTGATGTGCCACCGACGTGGTCACGCACTCACCGGGGTTGCCACTGCAACCTTGAGTTTTATTTTCCTATGTTACGCCACTTTCGTGACAGCGAACTCAAGAGTGTTTTCTAGATGATCCACCGACGTGGTCACACTCGCCGGGGTTGCTGCTGGTTAACCTGAGTTATGAAACCGAATTTTGCTTTATGAATTTAGTACCTGATAACCACCACCGCCGGTAGTTGCAAATAGTGTTGCTTTTGGCAATGAAAATTATGACTAAGAGTCGTCATCAAGTGAGAAAAACGAGACTGGACGCAACGTGGATGCTGGGTGTGTGACAATAGCTGTGATTAAATGCATAGTACAATATAGTTGGCGAATAAAACAAGACAAAAAATTGTTTTACAAAAATAAGACTGCTAAAATGTCTCTTCATTTTCGTTGACCTAAACTAGGCGATAAAGACTTATAACGTTATTTTGTTCAACTGGAACTTCAACTGTTCCAGACATAACATCGATTTTCAACCGTTTACCTTATTTAACAAAACTACGCACTTGTAACTTCGATAACATGTAAATGGAATTACGATAACACTGGAAAGAGTATGAATGTAACTAAAACTAATAAAAACTAAAATGACAGCTTGACACAAGACTAGACCAACACTAGAAAGGAAACAGGCCACCAAAAACAGCTATGGTTGCAAACGTGTAAAACCTGTCTTAACCGACGTTAGAGAGCATCGTGTGTGCTTGAAGAAAGAACCTTGAATTCGACCGGATGTAGGACGTCGAGTTCTGTGTTGTACCGCACAGACGTGTGCAACGAACTCACGACTAGTGCCTGAGTTGTGCCCCAGTTGTGCGTTGACGTGGTCAACGCACTCACCGGGGTTACTGCAGTCAACCATGAGTAATAGATAACGTGCCGCCGACGTGGTCATAGTCACGAGTGCCCGAGTTGTTACCGCTGCGCTTTGGTCAACGCACTCACCGGGGTCGCCGCTGCGAACCTTGAGTTTTATTTTTTCCATGATATGCCACCAACGTGACACCGAACTCAGAGTGTTTTCTAGATGATCCACCGACGTGGTCGAACTTGCCGGGGTTGCTGCAGGTTAACCTTGAGTTATATAGCCGAATTTTGCTTTATGAGTTTAGTACCTGATAACCACCACCACCAGTAGTTGCAAATAGTGTTGCTTTTGACACCGAAAATTATGACTAAATGTCGTCATCAACAAACCTTTATCGCGGGAGGAAAACAATGCTGGTCATATGACAATAACTATCATTAAATACGTAGTGCAATGTTGTTGGCGAATACAAACGAGACTGAAAGTGTTTTACAAAATAAGACTGCTAAAATGTCTTCATTTCCGTTGACCTAAACTAGGCGATAAACTGTAATAACGTTTTGTCCAAACGGAACCTCAACTTTTTAAGGCATAACAACATCAATTTTCGACCGTTTACCTTATTTAACAAATCTACGCACTTGTATCTTTGATAATATCTAAACGGAATTTCAATATGTTGCATATTCTTGAAGAAAGTTGTCCAATCCCGGGATTCTTTTAACTGACTTCATTTATTATAAAGTCGGCATGTTTCGGTATGGTAACTGAAGCTTAACGGAGGGAATTGTATCTAACGCGTGTGAGAGGAAAGTACCGTGATCTACTTCAAGCCCCCGGGCTTAGGCCCGGGGTGGCTCTCTGCCGTCTACCTATTGATCTCTGGCCTCTCGAGTTCGAAACCACCCGCTAGAGAGGACGTCAAGTGGGCGTGGCCTAGTGGGCGTGGCCGGGGTGACGTAAAGGCTTCGGCTCCTTCTGTGGTGGAGCAGCCTTCAATAAGGTCTTGCTCCCCTTGTGGCTATGTGAGAGAAATGCAGCTTCTTAAAATACTTATCACATATCACTAGAAAGAGTATGAACGTGTCTAAACTAATAAAAACAAAAGTGACACCTTGACACAAAGACTAAAACTAGAATGGAAACAGGCCGCCAAAAACAGCTGTAGTAGCAAACGTGATAAACCTGCCTTAACCGACGTTAGAGCATCGTGTGCGCTTGAAGGAAGAACCATGAATTCGACCGGATGTAGGATTCGTAAGCTGTGGAAGACCGCCTTCCCAGCCGTTAGATAGACGCGACCGGCAACCCTTGTTCAGCGGCTGTGGTTGCCGCTCCAATCCGGAAGGAGTGGCCAATGTAGAGGGGAGATGGTGGGCAGCACCCTTCTACCACCGTCGCGAGATTGACTCTGAACCACCCTTTAGTCATTGGCAGGCTGCAAATAAACAGGTGATTCGGGGACGTGCGTTGCCGAAGCTTGAGATAAAGGAACAGGGAAGCGTAAGAGAGAGAGTTGTTGATTCTTGAAATGATAATAGTAACAGCTGCTCCTAGGCTATCGCTTTTAGATGAAAAATGCCTTGCAGAGAAGGTGACATCAGCGAAAGTCAGGCCCCGTGTAGGGGAAAAAGTCTGAGTAGGAGACGTGTACGCATTTGCGCATAAACCCAAGAACGCATAAACCCGAGAACGCCTAAACCCGTAGAACGCATGAACCCGTAGAACGCATGAACCCGTAGAACACCTGAACCCGTAGAACACATGAACCCGTAGAACGCTGTGAGAAACACTGACTCGAGTAATATGTTAAAATAAGGATGAAAACTCCCAGAGAGAGCACGCTAATCTATTCAAAATATCGATTGAGTTGGAGTGGCCAACACACATAAATAATTGTAATACACCAAAATTGTTAACTGACATACATGGCTAAACAAGCAAATGAAAAATTAAATACCCCGTGTAGGGGAAAAAGTCTGAGTAGGAGACGTGTACGCATGGACGCATGAACGCATGAACCCGAGAACGCATGAACCCGTAGAACTGTGAGAAAACACCGTCTCGAGTAATATGTTAAAATAAGGATGAAATCTCCCAGCTCTGAGAGAGCACACTAATCTTTTTGAAATATCGAGTGAGTTGGAGTGGCCTACACACGTAAATAATTGTAATAGGCCTACACCAACATTGTTAACTGTCATAAACGAGCAAATGAAAAATTAAATGCCAACGCGACTGAAGCTATTAACAATAAGACTATAAATAATATATAAAATGATACCATAATGTACCTGTTCTTTGTCTTTGGATCTTTTGATAAATTGAACGATATGTGAATCGCATTGCGAGCAGAGGAACGTGAGAGTTAGTGAGCAGCAGCTGAACCAATCTAAAAGGCCCTTCGTCAATAAAAACCTTTTAGTAATAATCAGTTACCACAGTGCCTAAAACCCATCAACTTCATTCATGTTAAAGTGAAGGAAAAAACCTCAGACACAAGGAGTTAACCGAACAGTGCACGGTATAAAGATAATTATGAACCTTTGATTGCGAACGTAGAGTTCTGTGTTGTACCACACCGACGTGTGCAACGAACTCAACGAATTCAACCGGATGTAAAATCCGTATGCTGTGGAAGACCACCTTCCCAGCCGTTTTGACGCTGCTTTGTTATCGCAAAACGTGGTTATACGTTAACGCCGCCATGCTTTGCCCCACAGAACGCTAGCTGCTACGATAGGGTAAAGCTCGAACAGCGCAGACGACTCTGACCCTAGGGCGAACGTACCAGCTTCGACTGGCCATCCCTCAGCAACCTTTGCCCTTGGAAGAAACCCCCTAACCCAATCGAGGGAGCCGCATCCTGAAGCTGGACTGGTAGAGCTGTGAGAGAAAAACGGCTTTCTGCGCTCGCTTGCCGGGACCAGAAGTAGTAGGCCGACCAGCACGAATCCGAAGTTATGACCTCTTGGTGTGTATTAACCGACGTAGCAACTAAGCGACGAGATATGCGAGATAATCAGAAGCACAGTAAAGCAGCAGCATGCGTCGAACGAAGACCTGAGCAGCAAAGACATATGTTAGACTACTCTTTATAGAGCAGGTGTAGGCAGGTGATTGGCGGCCAGCCGCGCGCGATTTGAGTCCTCCTGGTAGAACTACCAGCAAGCTTAACATGTGTCAAAACAACAAATGTATCAAAGGGTTAGTAGTATGTAGTGGAGTAGGGATAAGTGTTTGTAATAACGCCGCATAAAATAACGCCGTTAGGTAACGCCGTTATTTCTTCAGTAACGGGGTAATCTGACTAATTACTGTTTCCGTCGTTACAACGCCGTTACCATTACTGTACATTAAATGCGGTGCATTACTATGAATTGATTGAATAAACTGCGTCCTCCGAACGCACCCCTGGCTCCACACACAAACTGCTAGTGAGGAGACCGGGTGGGTTAACAACGAGATAAGCGATTATGATTGGCTAAGGCAGAGTCATGTTTCACGGTAGCCATTTTAGGCCATAAGGTGAACCAGGAAAAAGTGGCTAGAAAGTGATTTTCGTTCCCACGTCTGGGCACTACTCTTTTTTTGCATTTTTGCATAGACAATACCATTGTGGACATCAGATTAAAAGTTCTCCGCAAAATATCCTGCAGTTTTTTTTTAAGAGCCATAAATGTTTGAAAATAGGAATTACAAAAAAACAAATCTTATACAGCTGTTTTTTCTTGTAAATGTATTTACATTCATTCTGGAAACAGAATCTCTCCCACAAATTGACATTCATACATATACCTAACATTTGAGACAAGTATTTTAGCATTAATATACTTTCATTTGAATTTAAACCATGAAATGTACAAAAAAAAATGAGAAAAACGCTTCAAAATAAGTGAATAGCAACCTGTACAATTGAACATACACATGGTACATTTTGCTTAACAATGATGTTTTATGCATTAAAATTTTCAGTAGATACTGTGTTATAAGAGGAAGTAAAAAAATAAATAAAATAAAGAACATTTTGGCCCAAAATGGATGACCAATCAAAATATCGAATAATGCCGAAAAAAGGATAATACAACAAAAACTGCATTACAGTTCAGAATCTGTACACAATATGGTATAAAACAATATTTACCTGAACAAAACAATGTGTTGATGTCACAGCAGGTCTTAAGTATTTTTTTAATACATTTTTTTATTATTTTGTCTTAGCTTTGCACATTGTTAAAGCCATATCTCAGGAATTCTTTGATACATTTTCCTCAAATTTGGCAAACTCAAACTATGATTAGTATAATTTTTTTAAGGTCAAGTGCACTGTAACCTCACATTTTATTTTTAAAGTATTTAACATAAGTAACAAAAAAAAAAGAAATAGCAAAATACTTTTTTATCAGAGAACTAACACTGATTAAGTGTGACTGCGTATTCTGAGCGAGGGAGACATTGTTAATCTCTTAGCTATCACTATCATCAGAGCCATCTTCCCATGTGCTTTTATCCTCCTTTTCCATGGAAATATTGGCACAATTTTGGCACCGACACAAATCAGTACAGGATAGCCTTGCAGACATACAGGAACATCTTCCTGTCCCACATTTGCTCTGCTTGCAGCTGCAGTGGACTACCTTTAACACACTCTCAGGGGCAGGATTTGTAGTCATCCATGTAACTTTTATCCTCAATGTGCCATCCATTGCCATTGGGTGAAGGGGCAGACATTATACCTTTGAGAGAATGTCTCATTATTGCAGCCTGGTTTGCCCTTTTGCAGTGTTGGTGCAGGGCATCACTTGTAGGGGGCATTTAGAGTTCCGGAAAAGCTGATGATGCCATGCAGAATGCTCTGTACCTTACATCGTTGACATTTTCTGCAGATGATTGGCCATACAGGTGGCACACTGGGAGGCACACTTCCACACTGGGAAGCAGATGTGTAAATCACGGGAAACCCGTGAACCGTTGCACCACTAGTATCAGGGCTCTTAATGATGACTGTTTCATGTTCCTGTGCAGCATGATGTGCATGTAAGAACACCCTTGTGTCACATTACTCATGATCACATTCAAGATCCTTAACAGCAATTACAGTTTGTGAACCATCTGATACTTTCAAGCAGTGACACAGTTCTCCATGTGCTATGTACACAGTCAATTCTTTGCCCACAACAGTTAGATCAGCATCTTTCCACACATCAAAGAGGAATTCAGACAGTGCCGCTTTGTTTGTTCCATCAGATAGAAACTTGGTGTCTTCTGGGTCCTTCCATAAATTTGCACCTGTTGTGTGCCACCAACAGCTCTACGTGACCGTTCTACATTTTTAATTCTAATTTCAGGATACTGGTCTATCACAAAGTCTACCCTTTCACACTTGTACTGCAGAGCCAGCTTAACTAAGTACTGTAGTATGGTGTCAGCGAGCTCTCCAAAGGTGGGTGGTCTGGACTGAAGGGCTTGTATGACCGCCATGCCATCGAACAGAATAGCTCAATTTGGTGGGATTTTATCAAATAGGCAGTCCCCACCTTTAGCCTCTAATAAATCCATGAGAGCTGATTTGTTAGTTTTGGCAAGTGAACCATCCATACTGGCTAGAGGATAGGAAACCGTTCCCAGTGAGTAGGATAGAATCTCCCTAAGGTCAATTTTTCTACTCTGGCCTATTATGAGCAGTCTGGAGAACAGCTTCTTGTCAGCCAGTAGAATCACATCCTTGCCCGCTGCAGATTTCTTCTTCGTCTTTGCCTGGTCACTAAAGGTTTTCAGTTGAAGCGCCTTGATGGGAGCGAATATGTCGACAGATTTTGACAAAAGTCGCTGGTCCATAAACTCTTTGACAGCATTTTCCCCTTTGTCTGGAGCTGCGAGCAAATCCTTCTTGATTTCTTCAACTGCTACTGTCCCAGAGCTAAGACACACAATACCTTCGTGGTGTGTGTCGAAAGGGTTCAGCATTGAATCTAGAGTGGAACTTATTCTAGTCACAGCCTTTTCATCAGCATTAATCTGTGTGCTGTCAAGGTCTTTCCGTTTCCGTTGTTCAGGAGATTTACCTGCCATTGACTCACATTGTCTTGTTATAGCAGCCCTTTCATTTTGTGATAATATCCAGCAATAAACTGCAGCTCGATTCTGTGTTATCCCTGTCCATCCACCTTTTGTCTTGGAATCTCGGTTGCATGTTTGCTCAATAGCCTGGTCACAGGCTATCGAGGCAAATCCATGGACACTTTGACGTTGGACAGTCCACTGGCCTTTAACGCTGAGGTCGTTGTGGCAAGAAGGATGTGTTACAGGCAAATTGACCATTTCCAGCCAGTATGCAGGTAGATACCTAGCATAGTTCACACGATCATAGGCAAAAAACATCGGCATCATCAATCGAACTGTTGACAGGTGGAGTTGCCAGTCAGATTCTCTTGTTGCTCTCACAAACAGAAGGAGTGTTTGAACCATATCGATGTATGAACTCAAATGTTTGGTTGACTGCACTTCTCCTTTCCACATATTCTGCATACTTACAACAGATTTTTTCAAATTTGTCATTAGCACCCAAAACTTAGATTGTTCCCTCTGGGAATGCACATTTTATCTCCTCAATAACATCCAAACACTCATGTCTCTCCACTGGTGGCAAAGAGTCCAGGAAGGTGTTTACTCTGGCGCGTTGCGGACACTCGTAAATAAGCTTGTGCGCCCTTATGCTGCGGTTATATTGATGACCACTGATCACCCCATTGATGGATCCTGGGGCAACCACTTCAGACTCAATGAGTATGTCTTGCAGTCCTGCATCTCCAAACCTTTTTCCTAGAATACCGAGGTAGGACATGCATGTGTGAAACTCGCCTAGTCTAATCACTAGACGCTTTGTCAAGTCTTCGTCTTTCCAACGGATTTGTTGAGCTTTGGCATATATAGCTTGGTCAAATACTAACACGATATGGTCCAGTTCATGCCGATCAGCAATTTGGACACTTCGCTTCAGAATTGTGTTTACCGTTGACATCTCTGTCGGTGAAGCCTCAATAACTGGAAGATAATGCAGTGCTGACTTTTGCAGAGCAGCATCTCCTTGAAGCAATGTATGGAAACCTGTCCAGCTTGGGACTGTGCATCGTTCAGCATCTATGTATTTTACAAAAACATATGCCAGTTCAGTTTGGGCTGCAGACACGGTGTTCAATCTGTAAGTTTCCAGCTGCAGTGGAATGCTATGATGATGAAACAAGTTCTGTGGCCCTTCTCTTTTAGACTGTTGGTAGTGTTCTACAGGAGTGCTAGGGGGTGCTTTGAATGAGGACACTCCTTTCTGTAGTGGTTGTCTGTTTGTTCTTGACGCAGGTTCAGCGACAGAACTTTGCAGCATAATGCCATTTGTATGGTGAGTAGTTCCACGACCTGACAGTGTCTCCTCCCCAAAGTCAATATTGTCCCACACCAGTATTGTAGGAGTCTTCTTCGAGAATCCAACCGGGATATTGTCTCTGCCCTCTAGTAGTTGTAGTTGGGCAAGGCTAGTGTCTAGACTGACAACTGTGTCCCATGAAGCACAATGCCCTAGTCCAGTGGTTTTCAAACTGTGGGGCGCGCCCCACAGTTTGACACAGTTAGGCACAGAGTTCTTCAGGGGGGGCGCGACGTGAGAAAAAAATAAACCCGAAAAAAACCCTGAAAGACGATAAATTCAAATCATCAGTCGTACTTCAACTGCAGAAGTAACATAACTAAATCAATTTTCAACCGTTTATCTTCGTGCAAACCATTTAGCAAATCTACACATTTGTATCTTCAATAATATCTAAACAGAATTTCGATATCATTTAAAATGTCTTCAGAATCACAGTTTTAGTTTCATACCGCTTCGTTTTCAGCTGTTTTCATTGAAGACGTCAGCCCATTCTGATACACCTACTTCTAGACATCGTAACTCATTCCTTTTTCAACCGTTTACCATCGTTCAAACCATTAAACAAATCTACACACTTGTATCTTCACTACTATCTAAACGGAATTTTGATAGCATTTATACTTTTTTCAGAATCACAGTTTTAGTTTCAAACCGGCGTAGTTTTCAGTTGCTTATAATAATTTAGGTCACCATAGCAACGCCGGTAAACAAACCCCGCCGAATAGTCGAATCTCTGGACTGAAAAGGCAGATCTGATTCGACTCAGAAAATTCAGAGTCGGGGACCCTGAATGAATCTGTAAACTGGCAGTTTACACAGATTAAGATGTTCAAATGTATTTAAAAAAGGTTAAGCTAAAACATGCTCAGATAAAGTTGTTAAATTGTGTTGTTTAAAAACGCACAAAGATGTTGTAATGTTTCAGAAATATGTTTAAAAAATATGTTAAAAAAATTGTTTCAAATGTTTACAAATTATCATCGGAGATGTTTGAAATGTGTAAAATAATTAAAATAGCTTTCAAAACACAGGTATTTAGAAAAAAAAATTGGGGGGGGGGGGGGGCTCACTCTGAGGGGGGGCTCACTCTCTCACACTTTGAAAACCCCTGCCCTGGTCCACTCAGCCATGACACAACTTGTGAGGAACCTGTTAAATGCCGAATACTCAGACCAAGACATAATGATTTGGGTGTCTGCCTCCGACCTTTAGATGCAAGATACATAATGTCTTGACAAACAGATATCACTTTTAGGTTCAAATATTCTGGAATATCAACATAACAGGCTAATGTTGTTTCTTCTGTTGCACCTACAATCCAAGCAATAACATTGTACAGTTCAAGTGGCACAACAGATTTTGCATCGGACACATTTAAATCAACTGATGTGGGTGGCCAGGGGCACGTCATACTGTTGGGCAAAATAACCTGCTGAGCACATCACATGTACATTATAAATATAGCTAACTCCTACCCTAGCTTAATGAGCACATCACATGGCAGTCACCTTATAATATAGTCAACTTTTAACACATAACACATACATGAGAATATAGTCAGGTCAGGGCCGGAGCCAGGGCCCCATTTCTCCTCCCGGCAGATGGTAGACACTCAGACAATGCACCAGTCATCCTCAAGAACGGGAGGACCACAACAGGAGATGCTCTGAAGCTCTCCCCCGTGAGGAGGAACACAAGAAGATATACATGCATACACTAGTGCCTGGGAGCCAAGGTCAAGTAAAAACACACAGAACCACACACATCTCAAACACACACACCTCATCACGAGGAGATACAGCATAAGACTGTATCACTCTGAGACTCTTCACCTTCTTCTGAAGCAGACCTTCCACGGAGGCGAAGCTCCGGACGAACCATCAGCGCTGATTAGGGACTTAGACATATTCGATTTCTCACGCTTATGACTCTTTATAACCGTTGCCACTTTACTTAATAAATCCAAGGTCCTCGTGCCGACAGACTTTATTACCTCTCCGTCTCATTTCATCTGGTCCAGTAACTAGACAGACCGTTTTTCCCTTCAATTTGGTGACCCACGACGTGATTTTTTCTAAATTGGACCGCAACTGGGAAACGAGAGACGGAGAGCGGCACGGCCTCGGGACCCCGGAGCACCGGACCGATTCCTGCAGTCTCACCTCGGGCCCAACAAAAGGTAGGCAGAACCTGTTGATAAAATCCAAACTCTGCATAGTTATATAGGAACCACATTAGGAGGTGAGACTGTGAGAACGGTTCGCTACGGGATATCTCGTGGGGACGAATAGAACTGCACCCCAGCATTTCCCCATAAAAACCCGATTGACCCTGAATGCGTGACACATCGAATATCGGCTCGTTGCATGGTGAAAGAATACCCTCGAGACCATAGGGCCTATAAGAATCGGGCATAGTGATACAAGACTACCGATGGCCAAGTAATGGGTGTGTGTGATCCCCACCGGCGTGTTAAAGAGGGTTTAGTATCCCCACCGGCGTTTTGAAGAGGGTTTAGTATCCCCACCGGCGTGTTAAAGAGGGTTTAGTATCCCCACCGGCGTTTTGAAGAGGGTTTAGTATCCCCACCGGCGTGTTAAAGAGGGTTTAGTATCCCCACCGGCGTTTTGAAGAGGGTTTAGTATCCCCACCGGCGTGTTAAAGAGGGTTTAGTATCCCCACCGGCGTTTTAAGAGAGTTGTGATCCCCACCGGCGTGTTAAAGAGGGTTTAGTATCCCCACCGGCGTTTTGAAGAGGGTTTAGTATCCCCACCGGCGTGTTAAAGAGGGTTTAGTATCCCCACCGGCGTTTGTGTATTAAATAATTCTATGTGGTGAGAAGGTTGGAGTCCTTTATCAGGGTTAAAGTCCCTTTGCAAAGAGAAACAGTGTGTGTATGCGCGAGTGAAAGAGAGACAGCGTGTGTATGCGCGAGTGAACGAGAGACAGTGTGTGTATGAGAGAAAGAAAGAGAGCGAGCGTATTTTTGGGCCGGCTGAAATATGGAAATAAATCAATCAGTGATAACCCGGCTATGTGTGCAACGCTTGCTTGCTTTGCTATGCTTAACGCTATTTTGCCGTGTCTGATGATTGTGGGTGCGGGACACAGAATGAGAAGTCTGTCGATATGTTTCTGTGTGCGTCTGCGAGAAAGAGGGAATCTGTGAGTGAATCGGTGGGTGTGTATGCGTGATCCACTCTATCTTTGCCCGTTAAAACGGGTAAATGTAAGAATAGATAGATTGATAATAATGAATAATGTCTCTCTGACGTATTACGTTGCTCTATGGCGTAACCTGCGGAAATAGATAAATTGACAATGATAAATAACCTTTTTTACTGTGTCGCTTCAATTTACTGTTTGAACCGTTAAAACTAGACCTAGACAAGTTGACAAGGATAAATGATATCTCTTTTTTACTGTGTTTCTTTGAATTACTGCTGGACCTGTCGCATAGATAAACTATGATACTAAACAACATCTCTTTGCCGCGTTGGTTGACGGTTTAGTCTGTTGAAGCAGATTAATCAATAAAGATAGATAACGATTATTGGCTATGAAGAATATCTGGATGTATTGAATAACGTCTTTAGGCCCTGTTGTTGTTTTTTGCTTCCCTCCCCCCTGTTTTTTCCTCCTTTTTTCTCGTTCTCGCCCTCCAAGAGTGACAAAAGTTACCCCCTAGTCTCTCATCCGCTCTCGTGTGTTAGACAGGCCACACAGAGTTATAGCATCACGGCCGCCATTTTTTGAGTTCTCTCACTCAGTCCCAAGCCACACCTCCCCCTCCGCCAAAAGTTGAGCCACTCCAACCTTACCCTTCCCCAACTAGACTGCCCCCCACTGGACCACTCCAACCTTACCCTTCCCCAACTAGACTGCCCCCTGCTGGACCACTCCAACCTTACCCTTCCCCAACTAGACTGCCCCCTGCTGGACCACTCCAACCCTACCCTTCCCCAACTACAGCGCCCCCCACTGGACAACTCCAACCCTACCCTTCCCCAACTACAGCGCCCCCCACTGGACAACTCCAACCTTACCCTTCCCCAACTACCGCGCCCCCCACTGGACAAATCCAACCTTACCCTTCCCCAACTACAGCGCCCCCTACTGGACAACATCAATACCAATCCAACCCCGACTCTCGATCACCCCCTGCTAGAAGAATTATCCCGGTTACTAATAAAGATAAAAAGACAAACCTCCTCGCACCCGGCCTCCAGTGCAAAGGCGTCCACGACCCCGACCACCCCCACACCAGCCTGCTAAGGAACGGCGAACACACCCACCATGTCGGACGAGCAACGGACCAGAGCGCTGGGCTGGTTGTGCCTCAACGCTGAACCGGGGAAAATATTGAAAGGCCAAGACCGGAAGAAATGGGAGGACCGATGTGATGTCTACATTAAAACCTGGCAGAAAGAGGGCGTGATCCGAATGGGACCCCTCGACCAGACCGGCCGGGCCGCCATACACGCGCACATTGGCAGCCAGTATGAGCGGGCAAAGGTCCGTCGCGACAACGCAGGAGCCAAGACGGGACGAACGGATGCACTCGAAACCCAAGACCGGAAAAGACGAAAGAGAATCTTAGTATTAAATGCATTGGCCTCTTGCCTCCCACCCCACACCCTAAAACCAGCCCCCTCCTCCAGGAATCCCTTCCTAACGGACCAAGTAACCCCTGCCCGACCGAACCTGATAGCCCCAGTCTATCCAACCCCTACCCAACCGAGCCTGACAGCTTCACCTTATCCCTCCCTACCGAAGGCCGATGAGCAGGCCCGCCCACCTCCGTACAACCACCCCCTCCCCTATGCCCCGACCGACTTCCAGGTCCCTGGGTTCCCCCACCTCATGTGCCCAGTTATCGAAATAACCCACGCCACATCTCAGTCCCCGGTCACGGTGACCTGGCAAAGACCCCCCCCCCCGGAACCGGAACAAGCCAAAGAAGGGGTCCACTTCACAAGGACAAACCACCCACAAAGCAAGGAAAGCCCGAAGCTGACAACAGCTCCCTCCCCATGCCCGATGATACCAGGAAGGGCCGGGCCATTGGGGCAAGAACCACCCAGCACCGAGAACTGGACACCCCCCTCCTCCAGCTACAGCCAAGCCCAGGCCCCCGAATCCAGGCCTCCGCCACCAGAGCAAGCCCAGCCGGAAGCAGAAAGGATGCGTACGCGGATCGGCAGCCCTGGCGCCAACGCATTGGACTTGGCCTCCTTCCTGATCAACCTATCGTCTAAAGAAGAAGAAACGGAAGTGACAGTAGCAACAACAGAAATGAGAAGACACTCCGGGATTCCCCAGGGGAGACACGGAAGACACGAGGAAAGAGACGAAAGAGATGAAGAAGACGCAGACACCGTGGAGTGGGACCCAGTGGGAACGAGATGGAAAGAAGAAGCGCTGGAAAGAATGTCCCTCGGCATCGAGACAGAAGTCCATCTCCTGTCTCGACAGCTGCGGGAAAGGAGCGAAGGCAGAGATCAGAGGTGGGGAAGAGGCGCAATCCACAGGACAAGTGGCCCGGGCAGATCACAAGCCCGAAGTACCGCAACCCCGATCGCGACCCTGGCCATCACCAGCACTCCACAAGCTGGCCCCCCGACACAACGGAGCCAAGCCCTCGGCCGCCGGACGAACCGCGACCTGGATGAGGGTCCAGAACTGATGTTACCGCTAATGGACACCCCTGCAGGACGAGCGATGTACGTTCCCTGGACCCACCGCGACCTCAAGGGAGTAGTGGAAGACCTTCCCCCGATCAAACAGGGGGCGGGCAAGTGGATCAGAAACCTCGAGCGACTGACCACAGCTGACCGGCTCACCATGGGGGACATCCGAGCGGTCCTCATGAGAGGAGAAGGACCCCGGGCAGTCAACGACGTGGAAACCGCGGCCAGAACCACCAGAGAGCCGGACGACACCCCCTTCGACCCCTTCCGCCCCATATGGTGGGAGGCCCTGAGGGGCCTCTACCCCCCTCAGAACTCAGCAGCATGCATGACCGGCCTGAAAAGAAAACCCAGTGAATCAGCGGGCGAATACCTTACAAGAGCCACTGAACGATGGAAAGACGGATTCGGAACCCGACCAGGAGCCTCCGCCGCCACCGAGGCCATGTTCCGGATCGCGGTTGAGACGGGTCTCTGCACCAAGACCCGCGAAGGCCTCAAAACAGTGATTGGACTCGGAAGAATGAACGCCATGGACTGGGAGGAGGCCATTACACACCACGTGAACCTGGAGCAAGATCGGGAGGACGAGGACGTCAAAAAAGACCGCGACCTGAAGAAACGACTCTTGCGCATGGACGTGAAGAAAGCAACCCAAGAACACAACCGGGACAAGAAGGAGTCCAACAAAGACCACGCCTCCGAGATCATGCCCCTCGAAGTGGCCACACCTCCGGCCCCGCCGCCGACCCCCAACCCCTTGGTACAGCCCAGCGGACCCCCTCCGACCCAGATGCAAGCCCCTCCCGCTCAAGCGTGGGGGCCCCAACCCCCGCCGTACCCGTACCCGTACCCGTACCCATCGTATCCATATCCCACACACCCACCCTCGAACCCAGCAACGCAGACGGGACCCGGGATGTACCAGAACCAACAGTCCAAATATAGAGGCGGACTCAGATGGAAAGGAAGGGGCCGGACCCCAAATACAAACCCTCGGTCCTACCCCTGCTTCATTTGTGGGCTCATGGGACACTGGGCGAAGGAGTGCCCCCAGCAGGGACAGCCAGGGATGCAACACGACCAACAGGATCGTCAACAGCAACCCGGCCCGCCCCACGGTAACCCCGGAAATGGACCGACACATGCCTCAAACCCCGGGACCCCGATGTACCCTCTCTGGGAGGACCCGGGATACAACGGCCAATATTGACGAGACCCGAGAGCCTCGAGAGGGACCCAGGTGGTGAACCTGGGAACGGGAGCCCCAATGGTGGACGGACTCGTAAACCAGACACCGATTCGTTTCATGGTCGACACAGGAGCCACAGTATCCACCATCGGGGACCTGAACCATGAAATCCCGCCCCTCTCCACTCGAACCCTGACTACCATGGGGTTCTCGGGAATAGAAAAGACCAACCCCTTCACCACCCCCTTGCCGCTCACCATCCTGGGGCAAACCTTCTACCACTCCCTCCTATATGCCCCCAAGTGTCCCACCAACCTCATGGGTAGAGACATCCTGAGCAAGATCAACTGCCTCATCAGCTGTTCCCCCGAAGGGACTACAATGACGACAGAAGCCGACCAACCCCTCCGGATGATGCTGGTGCATGAACCCCCGCCCCGAAGCCCCCCGTCAGACGTATATTGGATCCGGAACATGACTACCCCGGACGGACTCAAGCCCCTAGAAGAAACATACCGAGAGTGGGCCCCCTGGATCCATCAACAGGGGGACTTCTACCCACCGCACGACCCCCTCCACACGACCCTCAATGTCCTTCGTGACCCAGACGAAAGCTACGACGAACAATGGAGACGCACCATGGAGGGCACCGGCCAGAAGTGCCTCTACGAAACAATGTTCATCGGACCTGAGGGGGTGGCGGCCCTCACCCTTCTCACCCCGGATCAAGAATATTGGTACCGCCTCAAACCCGAGTCCCGACCACACGTGACCCTGGCAGTAGCCAAGCACCACACGGCTATGAAGCTGGGGCCCATGGTCTGCCGAGCGACTCAAGTACGAGAGTGGGCCCCCACCGACAACCCACACATTCACCTGGCCCCTGACAAAGGCTTGATCCGGGTCTCCTTCCCCCAAACGGCCTCCTGGGGGGTGGCAGAACGAGTGGAGTGCGACCGACCGCTCGCCCCCGAGGAGGTCGACACCCCCAACCCCCTGGAAGCCGAAGACCCCGACGTAAAGATCATGCTAGACGGCCTCCCTCAGAATCTCTGGGCCACCGGCGCCTACGACATGGGGTTTACCCCCCAACACAACATCCAAATACCTCTCAAACCCGATCAAACCCCGATTCACCAGCCCCAATACAAGGTCAGACCCGAGGCAGAAGCAGGGATCACTGCCACCATACAGGGACTCAAAGAGGCAGGAGTGCTCCGGCCCTCTCAGTCCCTTTGGAACACCCCGATTCTCCCAGTAAAAAAGGCGGACGGACTCACGTGGAGGATGGCCCATGATCTCCGCCTAATCAACGACGCCACGGAAGGACCCCCCGAGAGGGTGCCAAACCCGCAGGTGGCGCTCCACGTGGTTAACCCCGACCACCTCTGGTTCTCTGCAATTGACCTGGCCAACGCCTTCTTCTGCATCCCCCTGAACAAAGACTCACAAGACATCTTCTCTTTTACCTGGAGGGGAGAGAAACTCACCTACACCCGAATGCCGCAGGGGTACCGATCAACCCCCACCATATTCAACGACTGTGTGCGGAAGGACCTCAAGGACACTGTACTTCCCGACGGAGTGGTTATGGTTCAATATGTAGACGACATCCTGCTCGCTGCGCCTACCAGACAAACCTGTGTGGATGCTACCAAGACCCTGCTCGAGACCCTAGGGAAAGCAGGGTACAAGGTCAAGCGGCCCAAACTACAGGCTGTCCGGCCCAAGGTGAAATTCCTGGGGAGGTTGATCGGAGGAGATACCAGAGACATGACCCAGGACACCCGAGAAACCATCCTGAATTACCCAAAACCCGCCACGGTTCAGCAGATGTTGGCCTTCCTGGGCCTGTGCAATTACAGCCACCAGTACTTCCCGGAATTCACAGAGCGAACGTCCGAACTCCGCCAGATGGTCACCACGGCCGGGGCCCGAAACCTACGGGCCCCGCTGGAGTGGGACTCAGGAAAAGACACCGCCTTCCATCAGCTGAAGCAGGCCCTCCACTCAGCCGCCGCCCTCCAAGCCCCCGACTATACGGCCCCCTTCCATCTGGACGTCACACAGAGGAACGGAAATGTAGCGGCCACCCTCTGGCAGGCAAAGCCCGGCACCCGAAGGATCCTCCTCTGTCACAGCTCGGCCCTACCCACTCCGGGCCTAGGACTCCCTCACTGCGCCAGACATCTCATGGCCATCGCCATCGCCCTACGGAAGACACAGTTCCTCACCATGAACAACCCCACGGTAGTGCACACCACCCACGGAGTTAAGGCCGCGGTGGAGAGCTCACTCTTCACCCTGTCGGCCGCCATCACCCAGATCCGGTTGACCGAAGCCCTGACAGATCCCTCGGTGAGCTACTCAACGAAAGGAGTGAATATGACCGGAGAGTATCCCGCAGACACAGACGGCACCCCCCACAACTGCGCGCCTCACATCCTGTCGGAACTCCGAGCACGACCAGACCTCCAAGGGACACCCCTGGATACACCCAAAACAGTGTGGTACACCGATGGCTGCTGCTACAAGGATGCCCTGGGGACCAACATCGCCTCTTGGGCGGTGGTGGAACAGGGGCCAACAGGGGTCTGCCACACCAGACACTCGGGGATACTCCCGGAGTATCCCTCGGCCCAAAGGGCTGAACTCACCGCCACGGTCGTAGCCCTCGAAGCCGCGAAGGGCCTACGCCTCGACCTTTACACCGACAGCAACTACGTGTACGAGCTCTGCCACCTGAACGCTACCCAAGCAGAACGGCGGGGTATGCTGACCTCTACAGGGGCGCCCCTGAAGCACAGGGACCTCGTCGTCCGCCTACTCCTCGCCATCCAGCTACCAGAGTCTGTGGCCATCATCAAGTGCCAGGGCCACACAAAAGGAGACTCCCTGATCACCCGCGGTAACAACGCCGCCGATGCCGCCGCCAAGAAGGCGGGGGGCTACGCACCGCCGCTAGTCCTTTCCCTGCTGGACCCCCTGGACGGGGAGCCATACCCAAGGAGCATGAGCGACTTCCTGATATACCTTGGCGAAATGCAAGAACACGCCGGTCCTTATGAGAAGAGCTGCTGGATCGCACGAGGATGCACTCAGGACGAATCCGAAATCTACCGCTACTCAGATGGCAAACCGGCACTCAGCTCCCGAGCTCTCTCTCTCATGGCTCGGTCACACCACTCTCGCACCCACCAGGGCACCACCGCGACAATGGAGACAATCCGGCGAGACTGGTGGCACCCCGAAATGAAAGCCAGCATCCAGGAAGTGATCAAAGACTGTCACGCCTGCCAAATACACAACCCACGCCCAGCCCACAAACCCCCTAGAGGAATTTTCCCGGTTCCCCAACTACCCTTCCAGGAACTCTACATTGACTATACCGACATGGGGTTGGACAACCGCGCCCAGGGGAAACGCTACCTCCTGGTGATCGTCGATAGATTTACCAAATGGGTAGAGGCCTTCCCCACCAAACGTGAAGACAGCGCGTCCGTGGTCAAAATTTTGCTAAATGACATCATTCCCCGTTGGGGCTACCCCAAGCTACTCTGCTCAGACAACGGGTCCCATTTCTCTAACGCCAAATTGCAGGAGGTAGAGGCCACGTTAGGAATAGCACACCGGTTTGGCTCTGTCTACCATCCCCAGAGCCAGGGACTGGTGGAAAGGGCGAACCGGACTCTCAAAAGCGTGATCGCGAAGGCAGTTCACCCTGGGGACACAGGTCCCCAGCAGCAACAACTGCTGCAGGAAGAGCTAGCGGGCTACGCCTCTAAGAAAAAGATGAGCTGGATAGAGGCTCTCCCATTGGCATTGTTCAGCGTGCGCTCCCATCCTAGCTCCCGGTGCGGGCTTAGCCCCTTCGAGTTAGTGACAGGTAGACCCATGCCCGGGCCACATTCTCCCCCCAGGGGCCCGGTACTTGACCATTATGATGAAGCCCTCTTAGAATATGTACAGGCCCTGACTCTCGCCTCCCGAGCCTTGTACACACAAGTCACCTCCCTCCCTACCCCCGCAGATCCCGACCCCGTCCTCGTTAATCCCGGAGATTGGGTTTGGGTCAGGGTCCACAAGAGACAGTGCCTTCAACCACGGTGGGAAGGCCCCTATAAGGTACTTCTGGCCACTCCCTTCTCTGTCTCCCTTTCAGGAAAGAGCGGCGCCCGCTGGCACCATCTGTCTACCACCCGCAAGGCCGACAACCCACATGACCGCACCTTGGCGACCGTTCAACGCGACCTCAGCCGGCTGCAGCATGAGGCCACCACTGACGCCACAGGAGGCCCGGACCAGTAGACGTTGCATCATCGGCATGGTAGGAATAACCGGGGCCATGATGGGTTTCTTCATCCTGTGGGGAATAGACTTCCATACGGCCGTCCCGGGGAAGTTTTCCAACGTCACGGAGTCCTCCAACATCACGTCCCCGTCTACGACGATACAACCCTCATCGGGACCCCCAACCCAGGGTCCACACCGCCACAAGAGACAGACACCCCTGCAAGCCGCCAAGTCCCCCAGCGACCCCTGCCTCAACAAATACGGTGGGCTATCCCTTACCTACACTTATGGTTCCAGCGCCGCCTATACCTTCCTCCTCTGCGACATCATTCCGTGCGTGGGTGGACCCGCAGCCTGGGAAAAGTACGATGCATACATCTGCGATGCTCCCAAGGGTTCCTTCGCGGGAGTCCAGGGCAACGGGGTAATGGTGTCCCAGGACAACGGCCAGGGCTGGTGTCGTGGATGGGGAAATGTACTATGGATGACAGGGAGGCACCAGGGGTACTATGTGACTAACCGCTCTCAGACTCTCCACAGGCCTGACGCGACGGCCGCGCTGCAGGCGAATGGCTTCCTCTCGGGAGGTAACGGCAGAATTACCCTTACCCTTAGGAACATCACCAGCAACCCGTACCGAGGATGGGGCAACCCCAGATTAGGATCGACTCGGGCGTGCGGAGTGAACACTGACTCTGCCTATTTCGTGTTCGGGGTATCCTTTTCCGGCCCGGACCCGGCGGCTTTGTTGAAAATAAATTTCAGAAAGGCCCCCACCACACCCACCGCACCAGCCTCCAGGGCTAACACGCCAACTCCCAAACCCCCGGCCCGACCCATCATGACTCGCGACGGCCCGGTCACGATTTTTGATTTAGATTCCGTGGGGCGGCTCCCCACCCACGATTCCATTGCACTCGCGACCGGCTACGCAGACGATAACGCATGGCTTAGCTGGATTGCTGCTACGGTCCGATTCCAGGGGCTGTCCGACTGCGTAGCCTGTGCGTCAGCTCGCCCCCATCTCATCTCGACCCCAGTACTGTTCAATTTTACCAGCGACCCCATCGGTTCTCACTGCATGTTAGCTCTGTTCGTTACCCCCGAACCGGCCGGCTGCGGCCTCCTCAGCTCTCTGTTTCCACCCGGCCTTAACGACTCAATTCCCCCGGTGTACTCCCCCGGGGAGTACACCCACTCTTGCATCACCAGGGTCGGAGCAGTAAATGTTGGGGCGGTACCACCATCATGGTGCCACTCCATCACGAACGTTACGCTTTGGCCCAACATGACCGAACCGGGCCTAGGACGCCAAGACCTATTCTGGTCCTGTGACAAATTCACCCTTAGACTCACACTCCCGGCACAATGGTCCGGAACCTGCATTATAGTGCGCCTACTTATGCCCGTCACGCTCTTTACCCGGGGTTCGCCCGGGCCCCATAACCATACTACCTCTCGACACCGCCGCAACACCGCTCTCACCGACCACTTTGACCTAACCAAGAACACCCCCACGTACATGGATAGCATAGGGATTCCCCGGGGCGTTCCAAACCAGTTTAAGTTAGCTGACCAGATTGCCGCGGGTTTCGAGAACATACCCCTTATCTCTGCCATAATTCCAATCACCCCCAACAAAAACGTAGATCGCATTAATTACATTCACTACAACGTCCAGCGCCTATCCAACCTGACTCGCGACGCGGTAGAAGGGTTGGCCTCACAACTGGCCGCCACCTCTCTAATGGCGTATCAAAACCGTCTAGCCCTGGACATGTTGTTAGCAGAGAAAGGGGGGGTCTGTTCGATGTTTGGGGCTCAGTGCTGCACCTTCATTCCCAACAACACGGCCCCTGACGGGTCAGTGACAAGGGCCCTGGCCGGCCTTCGAGCTCTTTCCGTCCAGATGGCAGAGGACTCTGGGGTCGACAACCCCATGGAGAAATGGATGACTGACATGTTCGGCAAGTGGAAGGGCCTTCTCATGGCCGTCCTGTCATCCCTGGCTTGCTTTGTCGGGATTGTGGTCTGCTGCGGGTGTTGCTGCATCCCCTGCGCTCGCACCCTCTGCTCACGCCTCATCACCACGGCCCTCGAAAAGGAGAAACAACAGCCCCCTCCCTACTCCGAAGCAGCCCCCCTCATGCCCCTGCTGGATTGCCTGGACCAGCTTCCCCTGGACGACCAGATGGTGCCTGCGAACTTTGACGATGAGTATGGCCTCCCTCGCCCTGCAACCTCTGACTTTGAGGACGAGCTCCCCTACACACTCCCAACCTACGCCTCCGAAGAGACACTCCCAGCCCCCGCCGACGACTGTGTCCCCGCCGAGCCGGACATCTACCCGTGAGTGCGAGTGGCCTCTCCAGATGCACGGCCCCGGCGTCCTGTTTCCATCACCGTCGGCTGACACCCCACCGCAACACCCCTTCCCTCTTCCCCCCCCCCGCCTGTGACGTGCTAGTAACCTCTCCAGGTGGGCTGCCCCATTCCCGTCCCCGCCAACGGCATCACCCCCCTCCCACCTGAAGCACCCACGACGCCCGGACCAGGGATCTGCGTTCCGGTACCAGGGGCTGCGGCCCGCTCCCTTAAGGCTTGAGGGCACCCCTGGCTATATTCGCTTCTGTACGCTTCACTGTTTTTAGCCGCTCCCATATCTATGACCGCGTCTACGCAACCGACGCCGGGAACGTAAATGTTGTTGTTTATATCGCTGTCCCACTAGATGGAGCTCGGGGATACACACGGGCGAGATTCCAGGGGCCTTGATTGCCCGTTTATCAGATTAGGTCCTGAGCGCAGTTGAATAAAAGGGTCTAATGCTCAGGTGGCGCCTTGCGACCACCTGCCCATGATGACGCTCAGGACTATTCCATGGTTTCAGTTGTTCCCGTGCCCCGAGCCTACCCTGGATACCCCATGCGTGTGATTGCTTATTGTAACACGACCAGTCAACTCCTCCTCACATCCTTAGTGTGTGGTCATCTAGGGATGGGTTGAGGGGGATTGCCATTCGTTATCTACCTCATATCTTCGCTATTATTTAGGGACACGTTTCATGGTTACATTTCTTTCCTGTGATCGTTAGTGTAGTATTTGTGTGATTGTTGCATTTTTATATTGTTATTGTTTACTGTTCGTTTTATTGTTGCATTTTGTTGTTATGTTTGGAGTTTGTTTTATTGTTGCATTTTGTTGTTATTGTTATGGTTTGGTGTTGGTTTTGTTATGTGGCCAGCTTTGTTGTTGGTTGTTGTTTTTGGTGTTTGTTTTTGTATTATTGTATGTTTATGGTATGTTTTGTGTATTATCTGCTGCTATTATTGTTGGTATTGTTTGCTTGCAATGTAGGGCCGGGGTGGATGCCACCCCCTAGGTGGGGTGTGTATGGCATGCCCATGCCTGAAGCATGGGTGGCGTTTCTCCCAAGTGGTTCCCCATACACCCGGTCCAGCGAGCTGTTTTCATCCCAGGCTCATGGTTATTTGTTTTTATGGTCATTTGCCTTCTTTCTGTTACTTCTAATAATGTTATAATGGTAGTCCCGCGCTGGAGTCCTATCCCTCGTACCCCTAATGAGTAAAAGTCGTCTTGCGACGACTTGAGGGGGATATGTTGGGCAAAATAACCTGCTGAGCACATCACATGTACATTATAAATATAGCTAACTCCTACCCTAGCTTAATGAGCACATCACATGGCAGTCACCTTATAATATAGTCAACTTTTAACACATAACACATACATGAGAATATAGTCAGGTCAGGGCCGGAGCCAGGGCCCCATTTCTCCTCCCGGCAGATGGTAGACACTCAGACAATGCACCAGTCATCCTCAAGAACGGGAGGACCACAACAGGAGATGCTCTGAAGCTCTCCCCCGTGAGGAGGAACACAAGAAGATATACATGCATACACTAGTGCCTGGGAGCCAAGGTCAAGTAAAAACACACAGAACCACACACATCTCAAACACACACACCTCATCACGAGGAGATACAGCATAAGACTGTATCACTCTGAGACTCTTCACCTTCTTCTGAAGCAGACCTTCCACGGAGGCGAAGCTCCGGACGAACCATCAGCGCTGATTAGGGACTTAGACATATTCGATTTCTCACGCTTATGACTCTGTATAACCGTTGCCACTTTACTTAATAAATCCAAGGTCCTCGTGCCGACAGACTTTATTACCTCTCCGTCTCATTTCATCTGGTCCAGTAACTAGACAGACCGTTTTTCCCTTCAATACCGGGAGAGTCACACGTCATACCGGGAGAGTCACATAGTAGCTGCTTCAATATCAGCGCTGCACTATAAAGTGTCCTTGTGTTCTCAGTAGTTTGCGGACCAGCTGTTGTTCTTGCCATGTGTTCAGTGTCACTTTCAGCTTGGCTTACTTCAGTTGACTCAGTTGTGTCTGTACCTGATGGATGAGGTAGCCTGTCTATCAGCTTATCTGCAGACAAACAACAAAACAACAAAAACCAGTTCGCAGATGTTGCGCTTGCTGGGGCAGTGAAACACCAGTTGGGGAAAGTCCAGGGTCAGCCTTCTCTTAAATTTATCCTGCCTGCAACATAAGAACACAGGGAAAGAGGAGCACAAGCGTGTAAATAAAGATATATTCATACTTAAAAGTATTAGTAGTTTAAATATACTATCAAAGCCTTTTTATTAATTTTTTTTATATTTTCCAGCATAAAAGTGTTTTACATCGCTGCCAAAAAAAACTTCTGTTGTTACCTGTAGTTTGAAGCATCACGATCTTCATGTTTTTGCACCGTATTTAAAAACATTCGTCGTAGCTGGTTCATTCTCAGCACCTCCTGATTTACAAATATCCTTTGGCGGATGATCCTCTCGCAGAATATGTTGTAGCTGGCATCAAAGGTTGGTTCCCTTCTGAAAAGACACACACACACACACACACACACACACACACACACACACACACACACACACACACACACACACACACACTTAATATGTGCCAAAAGGTATGCAGTCAATATTGTAGCTACATACAAACAGCCTTTACAAGTGCATCTCAAACAAATGTAATATCATAATTGATAATAATAACATTCAAAAAGTGAAACTTTTATTTATTCTATATTAATTTCATTATTCTTGACACTATCTGTCATGCATCTAGAATATGAATTGTAATTTATAATGTGTGTATAATTGATAATGCAATTGAATAACTCACACTTCTTTGTCTGCGGTTCCAGTAACTGTTACAGCAGACTTTGTCAGGAACCTGGTGTACTGTCTCTAACAGGACTTGTGGTACCGCACCCCAATGGCCACACAGTCTCTGTCTTGAATATGCTTTATCCTGGCAGCGTTCATCAACAGGCCTAAAAAGATGATCAAATGGTTTGTATGTGTGTAAGTGCTACGTGTACTGTGTGTGTGTGTGTGTGTGTGTGTGTGTGTGTGTGTTTACCTGCTGAAAGCGTTTCTGCCTGTGAAAGATGGTCCTTCTGCCGTTTGCCTCCCACAGTAACGCTCTTGTCCGTTTTCTTGCAAATTATACAAAAGGCAGGGAGCACAGGGCCAGCAGAACCGATAGGCAGGCCCGTCTTCGATCTTAGTTTTTTTCGTGGAATGTCACTTGTCGAGCCTGAAGCGTTGTCCGATGCCACAGACTCATCTTGACCCACAGCCAGCCGTTTGGCCCGTTTTTCCGCAGAATCCAATCGCTTTTTATCAATGAACCGCCAGTAACAAGTCGGGTGGAACCCAGCGTCATCAGGAATATCGTTATATTCAACATCGATGCAGGATTTGAATGTCTCGGCTACTTTATGAGACTCGCCATGACAGCAAAGCCACCGTTGTAAACAATTCCTGTAAGTATCCCACCTTGTGATAGTGAAATCATTCACCTCTTCGTTCCGTACAGACGTAACATGCATGTAGCATATTTTGTTGTTCTTTTTTCGAACTTTTTTAAGGTGTTTCAGATGTTTTAGAGTATTTTCCTCTTCATCGCTAAACTCAGTTGACATCGCCATCTCGGATCTGCGCGGCTACCTGATTGGTCGAATGTGAAGCACGTGACAAAAATGTTGACTTTCGCGACGAAAATATTCTTACGCTAATCAAGAAATAGTCCCGACTTTAAACACCAATTAAAAAAATACTGCAGGATGTCAAGTGGAAAACTTTGTTTTTCTTGTTGAAAACCAAAATATCTGATAGGACCAAAAATTATTTAGTGCCCAGACATGGGAACGAGATGAAACGAAAAACGGGTTCACCTTATGGCCTATTTGGAGCCAGTGTTTTTTACACACAAGCGAGGAGACGCATGCCACGCAAACGCACACACCAAACAGATTCGATGAAGCAGCAGAAATGGCGAGTCCGGAGCAATCCAATGAAAAGTTGGCATTTTCTGTAGTATTCGGCAGATGTTCCACAGCCTTTGCAACCAAGCAAATTGAAATTCAGGCCCCATCCACACTAACCCGGGTAAATGTTCGGAAGGTTTTGCATCTACATTCCACACTGAAATTATTTTGATAAACAGTTGTTGTCATGGTTACGTAACTCCGCCACGCCTCTCTGTTTAGATTACAGGGGCGCGATCAGCTGATATTTACAGTTGATCAGCTGGTTAATCATTTTTGACCCGGTCTTGTCCAGAAATATGTTTTAGCCAATATGTCGAGTTGTTTCTGGAGATAAATTAGTACATTGTACAGAGATCATCATTTGCATTTCACCTGCCATTTCTTTGATGAGCGTCTCGGTCTCAAAGGCAAGCTTGTGGCAGTGTCATGGCAACCGAACGTCATCGTTTCTGAAAGCCTCCGACTACCCTGTCCACACTACAACGCAAACTCAGCGTTTTAACATTCATCCACCTCAGCGATTGTTTTCGAAAAAGCATCGTTTTCAGGGATAAACGGATAAATATTTATGCGTTTTTAGATTTATCCAAGTTAGTGTGGACGGGGCCTCAGTTGGAAGCATATCAGGGCCTTGAATGGGCAGTTTAACCATTTAACACATTAAGGCCAAGTGAAAACTGCTCAGAAAAATAAATTCTTTGACATATAGCGACTTTCTTTTTTTTACAGTGACGCAAATAGTTACTTTCCCTGGTAACTAGTTACTTTCATTACAGGGTAATTCAGTTATTAACTCAGTTACTTTTTGGAACGAGTAGTGAGTAACTATAACTAAATCCTTTTTTAAAGTAACGTTCCCAACGCTGGTAGGGATACTCTGATTTCCCCGCTTTTACAGCAGACCTCCTCAAAAACAGTTCATTCTCATGCTCACAAAAAGTAATCTATTGGATCATATCCCAGAGCACGATTGTCTGAGTTTATTTGTCATATCACATGGAACCCTTTGCTTCCCCACGCTCCCCAGGGGGTCAAGAGAACAGGCCCAAACCAACACGAGGCAGCATGGGAAAGGAATGTGAAACAGATTACATCACACGAAAACAAAGGTTTACATTTTAGATGACCCTGAAGAAGAGCAGGATGGCAAGATCACACACGGAATAGTAAACAAATCCTGAGCTCATCAAGAAAAATGGAACAACATGTGGATTTTCCATCCCAATATTTGCAAACATTATTTCCATAGACTATCAGGCATGATCCAAAGTATACTGCCGACCGGGCCGTGACATTACTCATTTTACTATCTGACCTCACCACACGCATTTGCAGCGAGCAATTGACTTTGTGTGAGTCACATCAGACATCACACATCAGTGTGTGTTTGTGTGTGTGTGGTCTAAAAATAGTGTGGGTTGTTCCAGTAGTTGATGTTAACTCTGATGCGTACCATTTCTGTGAAAACTATCTTCGCTAATGACATCATCATAGACAGCAGCTCACGGTTACATAAAAAAAGACCAAATGGATATGTCATGTTGTTTTACTCTTATTACTTCTAACATCCAGAATTAACTTCCAAACAAACCAGATTTATGTTGAAACTCAATCATTCATGTTCATAATGTTTTAATCTTTCTTTTCTTGGTTCTCCAATACCTGTTTTTGTATTTATTTTGGTCAAATAAAACCCCTTCTTGTCAGAACTCTGTGCTGCTGTTTTCTGCATTCAGTCCCACACAAACCATCTTACCATTTTGGTGGGTTTCCCATCCCGTTAAAAGACATTGTGGAGTGTGTGTGGCGGATGGTTGAAGCAGCCTCCCCTGGCCCCAGTCAGACTGATGAGACTCGGGCTGGGGGAGGCTGCTCCTGTGGGGCATTGACCAATCAAGGCTGACAGGTTGAACCAGCCGTCGCCACACACACACTCAGAATGCTCTGACAAGCCGGTACTGAAACCCTGCTCTGGCTGTTACAACGCTACCCACTCTAGAACATACCAGGGGTTTGTTTCCCGAAAGCATACTTAGCAACCTACCTCTTAGGGACTCAACGGTTTATGGAAAGTGTTCCCCAAAACCATTTCACCTACATAGGAAGCTCTGAAGTTATTAAACTCCATAGTACTAGGTAAGTTAAGGCTTCCTGACTGTTTCCCAACAACATAGTCTGGCTGAGTGCTTATTACTCACAGTGAAAAGGCCAATTATTTACAACAGCTCTAGGGCTGTTATAGGTCCATATTATGCCACATGCTTCCAGGATATTCATGGTCACATGACCGGTCTTCTTTGTCTTTTTTGAGCAGTTAGCATTCCAAGTTAGTGCAGAACCGCCTCAAAATGTTAGTGTGGAACATCACTGGACATTTATTGACTCCTAAATATTATCTTTATCAACCCTGTTACTTTTACATATGTGATAAGATTCTTGGCAGTGGGTTTGAGAGAAGAGAATACAGTGATAGCCTACAATAAAAAAAAATATTAGCTAGGCCTGTATTAAAAGACATGCATCCAATGCAACAACACAATATGCTGCCCCCTGTCAAAATGTTATCAAAATATGGTAGCAGGGAAATATACTGCCTAGGTACTGTTAAGAGAGCGAAATCTATCATTAGAACTGAGGAAACAAGACGCATCTAGCAGGGCTTGAACCGGTGGCAAAAATCAAACCTGTAATTCTCAGGGAAAGTGATCTAACCAGTCAGCATTTGACTCTTGGACGCAGCACCTATATTGTATTGCATAGATAGTGCCTATGATGATGAATTCGGCAGTGTCATAAAAAATTTGTTATACGTTTTTTCCAAACAAACAATTATTTCCGAAATTAGGTAGGAAAGGTAGGCTAGACACAATCAAGTTGGTGGATATTAATCAAAACTGTATAATAAGCATGTAGTCTAAATATCCACCTGTTAATGATTGAATGCCTCAGAGCAACTCCGGACTCCGCCTCCAGAAAACATCTGTTCACTATCTGCTAGCTGATAAGCACGCAGCTAATGAACGAAGAGGCTATGTATTAGCTGATAAGCACGCAGCTAATGAACGAAGAGGCTATGTATTGCTATGTTGGCTGGAGACTTTTGGGAAACCTTTGTAGGGGAGAGCCGGGTCGATTGAAACACTTTTCAGTTAAACGTCTTTTTCAAAGATGACGTTACGTATACAAATAATTTCAACATGTGATCAACAACTTTACAAGTGTAATTTAATACATATGTTGGATGATCGAGCTGTTTTTTAACTTTGAACGTAAGTTGACATCTGTTTCAAACGCCCCGCCTAGTCGGGACGTTTGAAACACACATGCGGGACGAATGAAACAGCATATTTTAAAAAGAAACTATTGACCTTTCTCTTGTTTTTATGCAACATACCAGACAACATAGTAGTGTACTCGTCATTGCTAAAATTTCACATAATTCCGCATAATATAAATAGGTTAAAATATATTTTTGCCCCGAGCGTAATTGTGCGTAATTGTCAAGATGCACATTTCGATTAAAACTCACATTTCTTCTTTTGGACGACTAAATTTGCATTAAATGTACTTATTTCCCTCCACTAAGTCATGTTTAGGGATACACAGTTGAACATCCTTTTATTTATTTTAAACAAAAACGACCACGTCAATCGGATAACATGACTCGTGTTGCGTTTGAAACAAGTGTTTCAATCGTACCGACAGCGACTACTGACACTTAAACCTTTTTTACCTCTAAATTTCCAAACTCTGACATTGCACACTTTACCACAGGTTTAAGTACTAATTCATCTGTTGCATAGTCAAATTATTATGGCATGAAACAAAAAACACAACTATTTATTACAAAAAAACTACCGCAGGAAGGATTTTACTTAGTGCTCTCGAAAACAGGTTCGAGGGATAACATTTGAACGGTGGGACGTCATTACACGAAACTTCGCAGGGTTTGTCAGTCTTGCGTGCTGGACGTAGTGACGCAATTTGACGTGAAAGCCTTGCGTGGTTTTCGAGGAAATCGCTGTGTTTCAATCGTCCCGTGTCCCAAGTTTTGGCAAATGCACCCCACAGGGGTATTCCATCAAAGTCGATTAGGAAGGCAGCGCTTTGTTGATTAAGCCCAGCTAGAACTAACGCAAACTTTCACTTGAGGCTAAAGCCATTCGATCAACCCAGTTCAGCCTGGCCTTGCTCAGGTTAGTTCAAACCAGGCTAACGTTATCGTGGATTACGCACGCTCACGAGATATGTAACCATCCCAGAACCGTGAATGTCGAATCATGGATCAAATTTCTGAAAAATACGGAGCGGGATCTTTTCCAGCGGAGAACAGAAGCTGCTTGTGGAGGTCTATGAGAAATACAAGCATATAATAACTCAAAAAGGGAACACCATAACCATTAAAAAAACGGGCCGCCTGGCATTAATATCTTTTAATTGCATAAGTAGTATAAAGCGTAACATATTTAAATTAAATATTGACCATCGTTTTGTAATCAAGGAGATAGTTTCGAGGTTACGTGTGTTGGGCAAAATAACCTGCTGAGTACATCACATGTACAGAAAGCTAACTCCTACCCTAGCCTGATGAGCACATCACATGGCAGACACATTACAATATAGTCAACTCTTGCTCTAACCCAACGAACACAAACATGATAATATATAGTCAGGTCAAGGCCGGAGCCGAAGGCCCAATTTCCCAGGCTGGCAGATGGTGGACACTCAGACAATGCACCAGTCATCCTCAAGAACGGGAGAGCCACATTAATTTATCACACAGGAGACACTTTGAAGCTCTCCCCCGTTAGAAGGAACCAAGAGAAACACCTGCCCATACCAAGGGCCTGAGAGCCACATTAAATTATCACACACGAGACACTTCGGGGGGGGGCACTCCCCCGTTTTAATTTATCACACCGGAGACACGAGGAGCTCTCCCCCGTTAGGAGGCATATACCAGGGCCTGAGAGCCACATTAATTTATCACACAGGAGACATTTCGAAGCTCTCCCCCGTTAGGAAGAACACAAGGGATACACACCAGGGCCTGGGAGCCAAGGCCAAGCAAAAACACACAGAACCACACACACCTCAAACGCACACACCTCATCGAGAGGAGGATACAGCATAAAACTGTATCACACAGGGACTCTTCATCTTCTTCTGAAGCAGACCTTCCACGGAGGCGAAGCTCTGGACGAACCATCAGCGCTGATTAGGGACTTAGACATATTCGATTTCTCACGCTTTATGACTCTGTATAACCGTTGCCAATTTACTTAATAAATCCAAGGTCCTCGTGCCGACAGACTTTATTACCTCTCCGTCTCATTTTATCTGGTCCAGTAACTAGACAGACCCGTTTTTCCCCTCAATTTGGTGACCCCGACGTGATTTTTTCTGAATTGGACCGCAACTGGGAAACGAGAGACGGAGAGCGGCACGACCTCGGGACCCCGGAGCACCGGACCGATTCCTGCAGTCTCACCTCGCGCGCGCCCAACAAAAGGTAGGCAGAACCTGTTGATAAAATCCAAACTCTGCATAGTTATATAGGAACCACATTAGGAGGTGAGACTGTGAGAGCGGTTCGCTACGGGATATCTCGTGGGGACGAATAGGACTGCATCCCAGCATTTCCCCATAAAACACGATTGACCCTGAACGCGTGACACATCGAATATCGGCTCGTTGCATGGTGAAAGAATACCCTCGAGACCATAGGGCCTATAAGAATCGGTCATAGTGATACAAGACTACCGATGGCCAAAGTAATGGATGCCTGGGCCATGAGTGGAACCCAGAGGAAAGATGCCTGGGCCAAGAGTGGAACCCAGAGGAAAAAAAAAAAAAAAACTAGGCTCGTTGCATGGTGAAGGAAATACTCTCGAGACCCTAGGGCCTATAAGAATCGGTCATAGTGATACAAGACTACCGATGGCCAAAGTAATGGATGCCTGGGCCATGAGTGGAACCCAGAGAAAAGATGCCTGGGCCAAGAGTGGAACCCAGAGGAAAAGAAAAAAAAAAAAAACTAGGCTCGTTGCATGGTGAAGGAAATACCCTCGAGACCCTAGGGCCTATAAGAATCGGTCATAGTGATACAAGACTACCGATGGCCAAAGTAATGGATGCCTGGGCCATGAGTGGAACCCAGAGGAAAAGAAAAAAAAACTAGGCTCGTTGCATGGTGAAGGAAATACCCTCGAGACCCTAGGGCCTATAAGAATCGGTCATAGTGATACAAGACTACCGATGGCCGAGTAATGGATGTGTATTAAATAATTCTATGTGGTAAGAAGGTTAGAGTCCTTTATCAGGGTTAGAGTCCCTTTGCAGAGGAAACAGTATGCCTGGGGCATAAGTGACACACAGAGAGAACAGTGTGTGTATGCGCGAGTGAAAGAGAGACAGAGTGGCTGTGTGTGTGTGTAAGAGGCCCAGAGAGTATGAAGGTATTATTGTAGCAAAAGTCTCAAGCATGCGTACACTAAAGTCACAAATGCGTACCTAAAGTCACAAATGCGTAACAGTAAAGTCACAAATGTGTAACTAAAGTCACAAATGCGTAACAGTAAAGTCACAAATGCGTACCTAAAGTCACAAATGCGTAACTAAAGTCACAAATGCGTAACTAAAGTCACAAATGTGTAACAGTAAAGTTGAAGTCGTAAATATTTATTCTACCACTGTCAACACGAAATAGGAGCTACGAGTTCACAAATCCTTTGTTACGGGTGCACGTCCATCGATACGACTGCACGAATCTGCTGCTACTCTTGTGAACACGACTCTTTTTCTTGTGGGTACGACTCTCTTTTTCCTGTGAGTACTTTTGCTACACGCCTAGGTGGTATATGTGTAGCAAAAGTCATTCGTATGACGTAGAGCGTCCGTGTGCGGGACAAAATTGCATAAACCAATGAAAGTCGCCGGCAGGGGATGCACTTTTCAAACTACACTGGGACCAGTCCAAGATTCCACCTCTTCATTTCTGGAATCTTGACAAGTTCACAGAAGAGAAGACGGCATCCTACACGTCAAAGGTGGGTATCTTAAATTATGTTAAATTTCAGTTCAACTGAATTCCCCCCAAAGTAGGCTATTGCATTAACATGCCGCCAGTGTCATTCAATGTATTATAATGGTCGCCATAATATATAATAATATGTTCAGAAATGTCTCGGATCGGCCTACTGCACCGCCTTCTTGAATTTAATTCCCCCCCCCCCATCTTTCGAAAAACAGTTTAAATCCCATATTCAACATTCGTTCATTCATTCATTCTACTCGTTGATGACCAACATTTAGAAAAACATCTACTTTTATTTTAGCCTTTTTAGTCTTGGGTGAACGGGGTGAAATCGAAGCGCGCATGCACTCGATGCATGCATCCCGCTTCCGGGGATACTCTTCTTATCGGGTACATTTTAACTACATGGTAATTACATTGGCACGACACCGGCTTCCATCATCTTCTTCGCCACCTTTTTTTAATAAATCGCCGTTTCTCGTTTTACGACGGCGCAAACACGACTATCGGCTACTTAAGGCTCACGGCCCCGGGCCCCCTGGGTAGGCCCCGGTCTCGGGCCTACCCCGAACGCAAAATCGAATTCCAATCCGATTGAAACACGGTTAATGCGACATCAATTGAATAATCTAGGGGTCTTAATCCGACTATGAGAAACCCGATTCGGTCCAATTTTTGTCGGACTAAGGTGTATAGGCCTATCTTAAAAACCAAATCGGTTTACGTGGAGATATTACATGCTAAATATCTCCAGAATGGTTTGAGCACAAACGTTTAATTTGCCAGCACAAACTAGCACACACGCTTCCACCTATTTTCGAATTATTTGGGGGATGGGGGCAACTTCACACTTCTTATCGCGCCTCATTCGCTACAGTCTCACCCATTGGTAATCAATAAAGTATGGAGCGCTCTATGCTACATTTTGTTGGAACTCAGTGAAACTAAGGGTTATTGTGTATTTATTTTTGATTTTCCCCTGTATTATCTCATATAGTTTCCTAGTCAGCCAGTTAAAATTTAAACCATACAACTCTGCTGAGGAGTTATTCTGTTGCGATCCCCAGATAGCTAGGCTAGCACTACTCATGCTTGTCCATCCAGCACTGTAGACATGGAGAGGGGCGCCGCATAGCCTTTAGCACTTTTGAATTAATCTGAAATAGTATGCCAGTTGGCATGCAGCAATCCATCTTGACATGACAAGCTCTAGTTTATCTGAGAAGGTAACCTAACTAGTCAAAGTCAAGGAGAGCAAGTGGTCACTGCATCTACACGCGCCGCCGTCTTGAGACACATCGGAAGTCTGAAGATATGCTGCATGATTGACCAAATTAATATATTTTATTGTTCTTTTCTCTCCTCCTTTACATAGATAATGGATCAAGCATCTGGAAGTGTAAGTACTTATTTTCGATGCATAATAAGCAATTTATTATAGAAAACAACATTAGTCAAAATGGCATGCACATATTTGCTGTTGCTATGCACATATTTATTATCCTGCTTATCTTGATATCACAGTTCTGTGAACAGACAAACTTGGTCATCCCAATGTATACAGTATGGGAAACATTTCAATAGTACATATCCCATTTTCATTGTTGCATAACACAACTTTTTTTTTTTCCTTTTTGTTTCCTAGGACACAGTTCTCGATCATTTGTTGGGCAGACTGGAAGATAAGCTTGTCAATTGCTTACTTCGGGCCCCTCTTGACAGAGATTATCTTCAGTTTATGTGTACCCAGGAGATGGTCATAATGTCAGCATTGTCAAGCCAGATTGAAGTTCCTCAGGCAGTGTATGATCTCCTTGTTGAGCTGCACCGTCTGGTCTCAGACCAAAATCCTACTCAGTTTCAGAGGATCGTTCACATGGAGAGGGGAGATTTTGGCCGCCCCCGTTTTATAATTGAGAGGGACCATGTGTGTCAGCTTTTGGAAATGGGACAGTCAGTAAGCTGCATTGCGACGCTGTTTGGGGTGTCAAGGTGGACCTTGCACAGGCGCATGACAGACTGGAATCTTTCCATGAGACAGATGTACAGTCAGTTGAGTGATGCTGAACTTAATGATGTGGTTCGCGACATCCTTTCCCGAAACCAAAATGCTGGATACAGAAGAATGTTGGGCCTGTTAACTGCAAGAGGACATAGAGTTCAGTGGGCAAGGGTACGTGCATCTATGCATCAAGTGGACACAGCAGGGATTGTCTCACGAATAACCCAGTTGGGTTGCATAGTTCGCAGGACATACTCTGTTCCAGGGCCCAGATCACTGGTGCATATAGACACCAACCACAAGCTAATCAGGTTGGTTGTGTTTTCAAATACAGCCCCTTTGTTGTTGTGATTCACAATGTATGAAATAAAACGGTTACTCCCTTTTCTTACCCTCTCAACTTAGGTACAACATTGTCATTTTTGGCGGTATCGATGGCTTCTCAAGGAAGGTAATTATCATTTGATTTTCCTTTTGGTTATACCTGTTTATTAACAGCAGCACAATAATGCCAAAAGTTATTGTTAGACTATTAGATTGTTGCTATAATTATCACACTATTCTGGAAATATGTATTGCCAAAGCCAAGCGAAAAGTTGTCCAGAAAATGCATTACCATTGACTGGGACCTAAAGATTGATTGTAGAGATGTTACAATTGATTGTAGCCCATCTGTATCCTACTCTTAGATAATGTACTTGAATGCTGCAAACAACAACAAAGCATCAACAAACCTGTCCTTCTTCTCCGAAGCCGTAGAGAAATTTGGTTTGCCTCAAAGGTAGGTTGTCTTTGTAGATACATATTCACATCCTCCTCCTTCATTTATATCGCATGAATGGCTTTATCTTTAACTACTCTGTCCCATTCATTACCCTAGGGTGAGGGGAGACCAAGGGGTCGAAAACATTGATGTGGCCCGACTGATGTTTGACATACGAGGAGCAGAAAGAGGCAGCTTTATTGCTGGGAAAAGTGTCCATAATCAGCGGTAAATGAGACAGCTCATGTGCAAAAGCATACAAGCACAGACACACACACACAAACACACTACAGTACTGTACAGTACATGCACATCTCATGTCTATGTGGCTGGTAAGATATTAAGTTAAAAAGTCTGTGAATTGTCTATACCTTATAGCCAACTGCTCTTGTATCAATATGCTGTGATAATAGGGAATTTCGCTGTTATTTAAAACTGAAGCCAACTTTTATTTCATGTGCTTCAAACAGAATTGAAAGGCTCTGGCGGGATGTCTTCGCAGCAGTGACAGGCTTTTTCTACAGTGCCCTGCACCAGGCAGAGGAGGATGGCCTGCTGGATTTGTCTAGCAATCTCAACCTCTTCTGTTGTCACTATGTTTTCATTCCACGTTTGCAAGCCAGACTGGATGAATTCAGGGATGGCTGGGACAATCACCCTCTGTCAACAGAGGGAAATCGCACTCCCAATCAACTGTGGTTCTTAGGCCAATACCACAACTCAGAAGACCACATTGATGAGGTACATGTCAAATGCTCTTTGATCAACATCATCTTGCAGTTATAATAATAATTGCATTAATAATTAGCCTGGCTAACATCATTCCCCATGCCAGATAAGAGATTGTGATTATATTATAATGATTATAGTATTCTGGGCACATGCATGTGGCTTTCAAGGTGTGTCGACCCTTGCCCACTGAGTGAAATCTAATCCCTAGCAAGCAGGTTTGTTTCGGTTCACTTTAGCTAATTTACAACTTTTCCTGCAGGATTTACACATTCCTCAGATCGACTGGGAGGACAGTGGCCTCATACCGGATCCTAACTGTGGTGTCCATGTGCCCGAGAGTGACTACCCTCTCGGGTCTGAAGAACTTGCGGGACTTCATGCAGCAGTGGACCCACTGGCACCGTCCACATGCATGGGGGTGGACATATATATGCATGCAGTGCAGTACATGCAAAGCTTAGGATATATCTAAGTCATTATGTCTACTTGTTTTTGAATAAACTGTTCAGGATAATCTTGCCTTGGAATGTTTGGAGAACATGTCATTATGAAATGCCTTATGTATTTCACTGGATGACAGACGTATGAAGTTTAAACAAGGGGGCAGCACAGAAGATGCAGTGGCTACACTGGTGCACCTAGTGTTGTGGATAAAAACTCACAATACGAGAGGTCGAGAAGGACTAGGTTTGAATGTTCAAGGCTTTATTACAACTTGCATAGAGTAGCAACAAAACCTGACATTCCATCCTCAACTATACTCGGACAACTCCATTGAAAACAGGAAGGAGGCATAGTGAGGTGGTGGTTAGTGAGGTCCCCCCTTCACTTTTAAGCGCTTTGAGTGTCTTGAAAAGCGCTAAATAAATTCAATTAATTATTATTATTATAATACAATTTAATGGTGGATTTATGTTTGTGTAAAAAAAAAAAATAAACATGGTCAAACGATGTGCTTTGGGGTAGGGCCTACATGTAACACGGACAGTCGGTATCCCAAGAAGCCGCAGAATGCGGTATATTTCATCCCTTTTCCCAAGCCACAGCGGTACAAGAAAAAGTGTGTAATGTGGATCAGACTGGCAGGCCAGAATACCAACTGAATTTAAGCATGTCACCTTCTGTATGTATTCTAAAGTTTTTGAATACATCCCTCCATAGCGTAATGTTTAATAATGTAAAATTACACGTAATGTAATTTTGATTGCTTCTGGAAGAAAACAAATAACATTTCGCCCAAAACATCTCCAAAACCTGCTTTGATATATTGTCAGCTGACATTTTTCCATATCCCAGCAAACATTTCGACGTCGATCAGAGGTCTAATCGACGTTGGTCATGGAGGTCGATACGACGTCTTAAAAGTTACATAAAGTAACGGTTTAATAACACGACCGCAGAAAACACGTGAGCTGCTAGTTTAGCGAAAGCAGCATCCCTAGCAACCTGACGTCGTTGAAACATGCGAGCGAGTCGATAAAATCGTCCTAATAACCATAAAACTAAAGATCAGACACAATCACTGACTGAAGATTATGCGAGTTAAAAGTATATTTCTCGGTAGAAATGTCATTAGAAACACGTTTAATGGTGAATCGGTCCTAAAATATTGCATTTCCCATTCAGATAAAGATTAATAAAGATCATACACATTCACTTACTGAAGATTATGCAAGGGAAAAGTATATTTCTCACTGGAAATGTCATTAGAAACACGATTAATGGTGTATCTGTCCTAAAATATTGCATTTCCCGTCGTGCTATTCCTCCATTCATTTAGAATGGAGAAGAAAACGTGTACTCCTCACGCTTTGGTGAGGCAAAGCGTGACACTGAACACGCCTCTAGCGACGTATCTATTTCACGCCTTGGCGTGATACCGGGTTGCGCCGTGTTATGGGGTGACGTCACATAGGCGTCATAGTCTTTCTCGTTATGTCTTTTCCACAACTGCTAGACGAAGAATCATACAATATATTGTTTTCACTTCAAAGCAATTTGATACTATTGAAATTTATATTATTATTATTATTTTACCATTCCGCGGCACCCCTGAGCATGCGTCACGGCACCCACTTTGAAAAACCCTGGTGTAGGCCCAAGAGTTTATTAATAAGAATGTCTGGGATTATTGTGTTGAAAGCTGAGGTGAAATCTACAAAGAGCAGTCTTACATACTTGTCTTTCCTGTCACTCCTGTGCTTGTTTACCTGCATGTACTGACAATAAAGTTGTATGTATCGTATGACAAAACTATCATTACAAAAAGGTGCTTGAGCTCACAAAGGTTAAAATGGAATCTTTTACTCAGGAACAGGTGCTGATTCACTTGCTTAGTTAAGTCCGTCCTAGACTACGGATGTCTACATGCGTGCTTCCCTTAAATCACCACACGGTTACACTGCAGTTTCACACTTTTACTGTGCAGGAATGAGTACAATGAACAAACAATGAAAACAATTAAACAATGAAAACTTGCAATGAATTTAACAAATGTGACTTTTTGTGTGCAACAGCACTTGATCAGTCACTGCTAATACACTCAGACTCATCATAGTAACCCGAACCCGAACTCAACGGTGCCAACGCACATTTCCAAGCTTTGACTAAATTCGTCATAGGTCTCATAGTGAGACGGTAGGCGGAGTGTGTGGAAGCACGTGGATGCCCCTGGGTAAGGGTTATCCACCACCTCCACCTTCATGTCACACATCGGGATCTCCCACCCGACCCAGAACTTAAGTAGCTCTTTAAGCTTGTCCTGGGAGACTGCATGTTAAAAACAGAAGAAAAAAACACAAATTCCTTAATAACGCGTTGCATTATTTATTATTTATTACTCGTTGCATAATATTTTAGTCAGAATTGCACAAGTTCGCTACAGTTAAAAAAACCGCAGCACTTGCAGCACACAACGTCTCCAACACTCGCACGCATGATCACACTAGGCCGGCATGCTGTGCTGTATAGTGTGTGCTAGTAGCTTAAGTGCAACATGGAGCTTGAAGATGTAAAGAAAGAAATAAAAACAGGAGAATTAACTTCAAACAAGTTTGGAGGAAAGTCGAAGGTATGGAACCATTTTTAACCAAGTCGTGGGCAGTGACAACATTCTTCGTTCATTAAGATAATTCTAAACACATTTCTGTTTTTCAAACAACTGAATTTTAGTTAAGATTGTCAGTTATAACAACCCACGTATTAATAAAATTGTTGCGTTTAAATCAGGCTTATGCTCATAATTACAGTTAATGTGTCGTGTCGGGCCGGGCCGGTCTCGGACACAACGTGCAACGGTCTAGGGTCAGGCTTGATTTTTTGGGCCCGATCTAAGTTCTAATGTGTAGCAGGGGCAGTGTGCAAATGGCAGACAGCTGACAAGTAGCATGAGGCAGTGTTGCAGGACACTGGACAGTGTGGCAAGAGACAGTAGTCTAATAACACATAAAGCTAACAGTACTCTACAGATTTTCCTCATGTTGTGGCAGTTCATTAACTTCATAACGTGGTTGGAACATCAACATGCTGTAATCATACCTGTGCGGATGAACTGTAATAGGAACTCCTTTATTCTATTTTGTTCCTGGCCCTCAACTTCTTGGGGCCACTGAATTAATTCTAGAACAACCTAGAACAACCAAAGAAAACAGAATGAGCATTACTTACTACCGTTTCAATTTTGTTATTCATACAATTCATTAGCACTTAATACATCTTTAATGATTAAATAGTAATTGTGATATTACACATAAGTAGAAAAATTAGAGTTAATACCTCTGGACTACATGTAGCCTCTGCCTGCGATGGGAACACTTCTTTGACAGCATCAGGTCTTGCTTCCATCCAGTTAAGAACATTGGTCTCTTTCAGACCTTCTTTGAGCTGCTTGAGCTGCTTTTTTATCCGTCCAAAAACCTTTAATGATCAGAGTTTATTTAGGCTTAATGCTTTTGGATGACGCACCCTCACCCTAGACCGTCCTGAGACAGGTTATTTTTACCCAACTGATGATGAGTTGTAATCCTGCTCAGTACGAAAGGAAGTATACACGAGTATACATGAGTCTAAATTAGGTTTCATACATTGAACAACAGTGCTGTACAACATTGCTGTAAATGTGGACTTACCACATCCTGGAGTATATTGTGCAGCAGCCAAGAGCGGTTGGCCTCTTTCAATATTGGATAATCCATTTCAATGGCCAGCGTATTAATGGCATCCTTTTGCTCCAGGGACAGGGATGTAAGGTTGCCATTTTTTTCACAGACTTCGTGAAGCTTTGACAGAAAAGTACGAAATCAGCAAAATCTTGTGTGCTATATCAATATATTACAATTTGGTCCCTGGAAGTTCAGTTTACTTCTCCAAACACACTGTATCTCTAATGAGATTGACAAGCACCCTGGCATTTGCCAGCACATTAATGAAATGACAACAGTTAAGCTATGTATTGTGCACTCCCCTTTACTTACTGGTCCAAGTGTTTCTCGTACATCGATGTCTGTGATATCTTCTAACGTAATGGTGGCCGTTTGTGGGGTGCCACCAGCCAGGACATGTTTCACAGCCGGGCTAAGTCCTGTCAGGCGTGGGCCACTATGGAGGAAGGCATGCCCTATCATCCGCCCAGCCATTATGTACATGTCGTTTTGTACAAACACTTTACTATTAGAGGGGACAAGGTGACCGGACTGCCCCTCAAATAGCATGGTACCACATGAATTTCCTAAAGAAAATGAAAACCAGACAGAATGCCAGTGTTTATTGATACTATTAAATATCATTGGGTCAATCCAGAAAGGCAAAAAAATAATTATGTGTAAGAAAAAATGAAGCCCAGCAAGACCATACTGATTTTGTTTTTGGTTGCTTTGGCATATAGATAATATGGGGGAAAGACATTACATTTCAAATGAACAAATTTGATTGATGCAATACACATTAAATCCAGCAATTACTGAGCCATGAAATCCTTGCAAGATACCAAGAAATGCAAACTTGTCTAGAGAACCTAGAACTTACCAACATAGATCCTAAAGCCATGCTCGAGCTTGTGGATGACCAGGCTCAGGAAGTGCCTTGTCACCCCATCTCCAATGGCGATATCCCCTGAAAACACAAGGATTCGTTTTATAAATAGGACATTCCTTGGCAACAAATGTAATTAGAAATGGTTCCATTGCTCATTTATTGTTATCCCTGTTTTTTGCCATTGGGATGGATGGGCGGAACATTGGCAATGTAGGGTAATTTTCAGATGTGTTTGTGGCACCTAAAGGTCTGTAAAGGCATTATATTCTATTCTATCTATATCAACCCATAACTGTTTTTATTGTGACGATGTGTTTTCAATGTAGTTCTCCAATTTCGTTGTATTTTAGATGCAATTACAACAAAAGGCAATTTGATTCTGACTTTACCCTGTAATTTGGCCTGAAAAGGTCTTGCCCAATCAATGTTTGGGGCCTTGTAAAAATTGATGATCTGGCCCTCTCTGTCCTCCTCATCTTCGGCCATGTCTAGCTTGACCCTTAAGATGCGCTCATCATCTTTGGCCAGCAAAAGTGCCTGTCTGTAAACATCTGCCGCCATACGCACATCAGCAATGTTCCTCCAGGCTGAAAATTGGGAAAAACATTAATTCATAGGACTTATACATTGAGCCAAATCATATTTACTGTCACTGTAAAATGTAGAAAATGATTATCACCGCTATCATCCACTCCTTCAGCTCTGTCCTGCACTCCTTCAGGTCTGCCCTGGATTTGAGGCTGGGTGGAGGTTGAAGGCAATGGTTCTTCGGGCCTTATCATGTAGAGATCAATAGAAAACTATAAATAAAGTGCACTCTAGGGATGATAGAACCACAAATAAACAACCAAACAAGTGACACAGAAATACACTAAAATGTACAATTACATGGGCAAAGCCATACATTGAATCATGACATTTCTCGTACTCAAGCCTTCAATACCTTTCATTACACCCTGCTGCATGAATAGGCAAGAAGTCGACAGCAAAGTCCTGGCCACAAATTGGACATGATTGCTAAAAGACAAAGGGTCATAAATAAGTGTATTATTAAACAAAAGTAATGTTGTCAATGTAATGCTGATGTGTATTTTAATCAAACAACAATTTGTATTATTTTACTGAATTGCATTATTATGTAATTATTATTATTATTATGTTTACTTGGCAACGAGATGCGGGGCGCTCCTCTGTTTGAGCGACTCGTGATTGAAAGGCTACTTTATTACATATTTAATTTACTTTTTCACTTTTTTGTCGAGTTTAAATCATGGCAATATTCGTATGACCTATGGATACTGTCAAATCTGCGTTAGTGGAATTCAAAAGCCATTTTGCATCAAGTTATGGAGGTTTATTCTCTGCTGGGGTCACGACGCATCCCAACGGTCACGACGCATCCAAATCCACCGAGACGCACTAGAGCGGACCTTCTGGAGCTTCAACTCGCTTGCCAGACAGTTGATTTATCACCCCAACAACTGGATTTCATACCATCAACACTGATAAAGAAGACAATACGGAGGAAAAGAGGATCGAGAGGAGGAATTAGGAACAGGATTAGGAGACGAGGTAGTAAGCTCGTTGCCAGGGCGGCGCGCCCAGTCGCAGCGGCCCCTCTTGAGATCTGTGAGATTGAGATTGAATGTTTGAGTGTGAGACGTCCTACAAACATAGTTTATGACAGGGAAACATTATTAAACATTAGGACATTGCAAGCGAGTAACATCACTGGCATTCGCTGGCATCTGGACATATTACGCAAACACAGGATACTAACGGATACTGTGACACTGTGCCCGCAACTGCCCGGAGGAGGAAGCAGCAGAGACGGGGTGGACGTAAACAAAACAAAACATATCAAAACAAAACGTAAACTAAAGCGGGGAAAGAGGGCTGGCATCAAAGCTAGGCTAAAAACTAAACCCACCAGACCAGCAGTGCCAACAATCCTACTCTCCAACGTCCGATCTCTCGAAAACAAACTGGATGAGCTCCGTCTGATGAGAGGATCACTCAAGGTATGGAGAGACTGCTGTCTATTCATTTTTACCGAATCCTGGTTACATGAAAACATTCCGGACGAGGCTGTTCAGCTAGAGGGAACAACACTCTTCAGAGCTGACAGAGACGCGGCGAGTTCCGGTAAGAGCAGAGGCGGGGGGCTATGCATTTATATCAACAAAGACTGGTGTGTAAACGCTGCGTCGGTGGCTCAACACTGCTCTGAACTGGTGGAATTTTCTATAGTGATCTGTCGGCCATTCTACCTGCCAAGGGAATTCACCTGTGTGATTGTAGTAGCTGTTTACATAGCCCCTTGCGCCAACGCCAATGCTTACGAAGTACTCCGCCCCCTGTTTGACGTCATCAGCGCACTGTTGACAAAACACCCGGACAGCTTTGTGGTTGTTGGAGGAGACTTCAACCACATTAGCTTAAAGACTGTGCTCCCCGGATTCAAGCAATATGTGGACTTTAAAACAAGAGGAGAAAATATACTTGATTTGGTCTATTCCAACACTGCTGAGGCATATAAGGCCATTCCTCAACCCCATATTGGCCTTTCAGACCATAAATCTGTGCTGCTGGTTCCAACTTACAAACCCAGGCTGATACGAACTAGGGCAACCCAGTCACACATCAGGGTGTGGCCAGATGGAGCAGTCTCAGCGCTGCAGGACTGTTTTAAATGCACTAACTGGGAGATTTTTAAAACAGCTGCATCTCAGGGTGAGCATCATATTAGCATTGAAGAATATGCTGAAACGGTGATGAGCTACATTGCCAAGTGCACAGAGGATGTTACTGTGATGAAGACCTATATAGTACGGAACAACCAAAAACCCTGGATGACTGCTGAGGTACGTCAGCTGTTAAAGGCTCGGGATGCTGCGTACAGTGGAGGAGACAAGGCCGCTCTCTGCTCAGCCAGATCAGCTCTCTCCAGAGGGATCAGAGCAGCCAAAAGACGCCATGCAGGGATAATCAAGGAGAACCTCTGTAGCACAGGAAACACCAGGCAAATGTGGCAGGGGGTTCAACAAATCACTCAGTACAAGACCAGGCAGAGGATTGAGGACAGTGATGTTTCTCTCCCTGACAGACTCAATGACTTTTTTGCCCGGTTTGAGGCACCAGGAGGGCCAACGAGAGGGGGGACTGGACTCTCCCCTCCATCCGGTCAGCCACCTGTGGCCATCAGCCCAGCTGACACCAGGAGAACCCTGGCCAAGATCAACCCTCGGAAAGCAGCCGGCCCGGACAACGTTCCGGGGAGGGCGCTCCAAGCCTGTGCTGATGAGCTGACAGATGTTCTAACAGACATTTTCAACATCTCTCTCTGTCAAGCCATTGTACCCAGATGCTTCAAAACATCCATCATCGTTCCAGTTGCAAAAAAGTCTGTTGTGTCCTGTCTGAATGACTACCGTCCTGTTGCATTGACCCCAATAGTGATGAAGTGTTTTGAACGGTTAATCAAACCACACATCACATCCAGCCTACCTGCATCACTGGATCCTCATCAGTATGCCTACCGTTCAAACCGTTCCACAGAGGATGCAATATCCACCACCCTGCATACAGTACTCACCCATCTAGAACAGAGAGACACCTATGCTAGAATACTGTATGTTGACTTCAGCTCTGCATTTAACACCATCTTGCCGCAGAGACTGATGGATAAACTTCTCCTCCTGGGCCTAAACCCCACCCTCTGTCACTGGATACTGGATTTCCTGTTGGAGCGACCACAGTCAGTTCGTGTTGGGAAAAAAATCTCCAAATCCATCACACTGAGTACAGGATCCCCCCAGGGATGTGTGCTCAGTCCTCTGCTGTACACGCTGCTGACCCATGACTGTGTGCCAAGGCACAAGAACAACATGATTGTTAAGTTTGCAGATGACACTACAGTCGTGGGTCTCATTCATGGGAATGAGGAATCCTATTACAGAGAGGAGGTCAATCTGTTTGAGAGATGGTGCAGAGACAACAACCTGGTGCTCAATGCGGAAAAGACCAAGGAAATGATCGTGGACTTCCGTAGATCAAAACCTAAGCACACACCCCTCTGCATCAGTAATCGTGAAGTGGAAAAGGTGGAGAACATCAAGTTCCTGGGAGTACAGATCTCTAACAACCTTTCCTGGTCCAAAAACACCACTGGGCTAGTGAAGCGAGCCCAACAGAGATTGTACTTCCTGAGGAAACTCCATCAGGCCTCACTACCTCCCAGTATCCTCACCACATTCTACAGGGGGGCAGTGGAGAGTGTGCTGACGTACGCCATCTCTACCTGGTTCTCCAGCTGCAGTGCGGCGGACAAAAAGGCCCTGCAAAGAGTGGTGAGATCAGCGGAAAAGGTCATTGGAGCCTCACTTCCCTCTGTCCAGGACATATTCCAAAGCCGCTGCAGGAATAGGGCCCAGAAAATAGTGAGAGACCCCTCTCACCCTCTGAACAACTTCTTTAAGCTCCTACCCTCCAAGAAGCGCTATCGCAGCTTAAGATGCTCCACCACCAGGCTGCGGAACAGCTTCCTGCCTCAAGCTGTCAGGATGCTCAATGCACCAGCGTCCTAAATCTTCCCACTGGACTTTATCTATTATTTATTTATTCATCATTGGGACGTTTGTTTGTAATGTATGTGATCTTGATCCCTGAGAAACGCCTTCTCGTTTTGTTGTTCGATCAACAAAATGACAATAAATTTGATTTGATTTGATTTGATGTATGAAACTAAAACATCAGTGGAAGCTTACCATGGCAATAACGTCATCAGTTTGATCTTCGGTGGCGGAATCGTCATTGTCGGCGGCGTAGGCAGCATCGTCGGCGGCGGCGTCATCAGCAGCAGCGTAGGCAGCATCGGCGGCGGCATCGTCATCAGCAGCAGCGTAGCCAGCATCGTCATTGGTGGTGTCGTCGTCATCGTCGTCCGCAAGGTCGGGCTCATCTTTCTGAAATAACACAAAACACAAAAGTAAAAGCACTTTGTACCATAGTGTAGTTAACGCACACAGTTAACGCACCAAAAGTGAATTAGGATTTCATTTTGCTGCTGATAGTATTTTCTTAAAAAAAGAAAAAAAAGAAAGACTTACATTGCAGAATTTAATATGGTGTGAAAGGAGCGGAAGGGCAATCTCACTCCCACATGCCATGCAGGGGTGCTTTGGCATCTTCAGGAATTCCACAGAAGCATGGGGCAATGGTGTCAGATCCAGGCTCTCCTGGAGTGGTGCAATATATAAAACGTACTTTCCACTGTTGGATGATGTTTTAAGGATTTTCCCCGTGTACCCCTCTGTCCCCTGGGGTAGGGGTGTAATTTTTCTTTGGCCACTGCCACCTTAACAGAATAGAATATCATTTTTCAAATTACTTTGTAAGGGAGGCTGATTGACAGGGTATAAAAGAGCATTCCCGGTGACAGAATTAAACAAAAAACAATGTTAAAAATTAGCTTCACATAAAATAGTACAAGGCAGCTAATGATGAATTTGTGGTGGTACAACTGAATGTTAAAGAAAAATTACTTGTCGGCAACAACCGTAACCTAGGAGTATGCTCATCAGATAACTTGCATTCACACAAAGTTCGAAAATGTATGTGAGGTAATCCCAGAGCATACATTCCGCGATATAACCTTAACAAGAAGATGAAATTTTACAAAATGTATTTGTTTTGTAGTTTCCAAAAAACACAAGTGTCACCAAACACATTAAACTTCAAACATTCGGTTACACTTCACTTGAAGATACCAATATAAGGGTGCCATGATACTGTCTTAACTATGACATGACATCGTTCATGAACATCAAATACACTTTATTAATACTTATGACTGTTGGATCACAAAAAACAAATAACACTTAATGAGAACCGAAAGTGATTTCACTTTAAATAAAGTTCAAATGTGAAACCCAAAGGACTACTTGCTAAGCGATATGAAAGATGTGAATCAGAAGCATTGTGAATCAGAACCCTTGCCAGTGAAAGTAGTACATAAATGGATATATATTAGAATGTAGAAAGTCTGGAAGTGTCCACTTGTATGGAGTGCCTCGTCATTAGAGTTGAGTATGAAGTCTGTCTACCATACTGTCCCTGGCATTGTGATCAAGTGTCATGTTTGGTACACTTGAAACTCAGGTTCAATGATGGGTAGGGTGACCACCATCTACTAGTATTAGAGGAGCCAGTATAGTAGAAGAGCCCTATAATAAGCAGTAGGTAATTACATAGTTATTAAATTATCATCTCACCTGCAGACTTTTTAAAAAGCCACCCTCCACTTAGTCCCCTCATTTTGGGGTATTCCTCCTGGAGAGCTCTGTTTATCTATAGAAGTTGGTCATGTAGACATAGACAGTGTTATGAAATCACACCAAAGATAGGATACAATGGTATGGAATCTAGATAGATAGACCAATAAAAACGTCAATGATATTCATAGTTACTAAAAGCTTACATCTTCATGGTTGGCATTTTCACTGATGTTTACTGTCCTCCTGCCAAGACCTGCCTGTAGGAGGACGACTTCATCCTTTGGTGTATGTTCGTTGTTGCCTTCCAAGAGGCAAAATTGCAGCTCCACATATTTGACAAATAATGGTGGCGGGGTGAGCTGGTGAGCTGTTTTACGCTTCCTTTTCCCGCCACAACCAAAGGCGGCTGGGAAGTTTCTGAAATAAACCATGGACAGATATTTGGCAGATATTTTAATATAACATTTTACAAGAACTCAGACTACTTTAAAAAAAGAACCAACAGAGCAGGCTTGATATAGTCTCTATTAGGGATGTCACGAGAATCGCTACTTCGGTACCAAGTCGATACCAAAATTCTAAAAATGTGACGGTACTCGTTTTTCTTAGTACCATAGGTACCGAGGATGCAATTCCTGCGGACGTCACGTAGGCAGCATATACACCTACACGGTAACATGGAAGACGGCAACCGTAGCTGCAGCGAGTGCGACGGCTCCGCCTCGACTCGTCGATAAAAAGAATAGCAAGAGTCGTGTCTGGAAGTACTTTGCGTTTGGAACGCTGCGCCGCGCGACTGTTTCAGACGGGACCCGTTTCAATGTTGTGCTTCTAAACACGCATGGTACAACTGCGTTCGGCATCACTTACTTGATGTTGTTTTGATTGAAGATCGGCAGGTTGTAGTGGGTGCGGCGGTGAATGTGTGCATGCGTGTGTGTGTGTGTGTTGCAAGCGTATGCAATTTCAAAGTAACAAACCAACTCAAAGCCGATGCATGCATCCAAAACTATTCGTTCAAAACCAAATAAACAAATCAAAAACGGCGTTGCTTATTCGCTTCGAATACTTTTTATTTTCAAAACTTGGTAATTAATACGCCGCGGTACCGAGCAGTTGAAAACAATGTTGGCGTCTCCTGTGGCTGCCTTGCCACCTACGTTATATTACTTAATATTAGGTTGGAAGTTATGTTTTAAATAAATATGTTTTAAATAAATTGTATTTATTATTATTACTTGAACGCTACATGCCACTGTTCTTTTTTTGTAATGTTAATATTGTTTTATTTTTATTCATTACTTGAAGGCTACATGCCAGTGCCACTGTTTTTTGTAATGTTTGAATGTTTTTTATAAATGAGTGTATGTATATGGGATTTATTGTTTTGTTTTTGACCGTGGTATCGAATTGGGTATCGAGAATCGTGGAATTTCACTGGTATTGGTATCGACTACTAAATTTCTGGTATTGTGACATCCCTAGTCTCTATATCTGATATATCTCTCTCCCAAACACACACACTGCAACTAGGCCCCAAGTTATAGATATGATGTCTGCACTGTCAACAGAACCAAGTAATGGTTCAAAGTTACAGTAAAATTCATGAAGGACCCAGGTTAAATAATAAGCTACCACTTATACTGTAAGTTTGGATATAAAAAGACAATGCATTGAAATTACCTCTGCAAGGCCATCTGGGATGTCTGCCGAACACCTTGAGGAACCAGTGGGGCAGCAGGAGGTGCTGGTGAGGCCCAAGCAGGAGGTGCTGGTGAGGCCATAGCAGGAGGTGCTGGTGAGGCCCAAGCAGGAGGTGCTGGTGAGGCCCTAGCAGGAGGTGCTGGTGAGGCCCAAGCAGGAGGTGCTGGTGAGGCCCTAGCAGGAGGTGCTGGTGAGGCTCTCTCGCTCCTGATGCAGCTCAACAGGTTCCTCACTGCTGCCTCAATATTGTGTTCTTCAGACTATTTTTGAGAAATAAGGTTAGATAGTCAAGTACATTTTGGATATCAATATCGTTAAAAATACTAAACTTGTTACCACTGCCCATCGATACCATCCATACATATACTAACCACATTGTATGTGAAAGTAGTCTTTTAAAAAATCACAATCTACGACTATTTATTATCATCAATAGTATCTTCGCGGTGTCTCCGCATAGTGAAACGATGCAGGACAGTTCCCAACTGCCTCATTTACGTATAAGTGGCCCCTGAAAGAGACGTCTGGTTCGCGTCACCGTGTTTTCATGATGCTTATTCTGGGAGTATGGACTGGTTGACTCCACTCAGAAGTTGGAGTTAACTAGCACATACTCCTGTTAAAGTCAGACACCACCAGCTTTATGAATATAATTATCTATACCACAGGAACACATAGTAGTATTGTTAACTATTTCAATGCATGTTTTACTGTTTAAATAAATGTTGGTTTTACAAGGCTCATCTCTCATACACATGTGGTAAATCATGTCGGTTTAATATCAGGTTAATAAAAAAAGCAATGGATAGATTTTAATCAAAGACCTCACTTCATATAACTGTTATGTGTAATCTGTAACTTCATGTAAGTACAATGTTTAATATGTAACTATTTTTGATGTAATTCTTGATGCATTATTGTATTTGATTGTATTGGGAACACGGGGCGGGAAGATAAATGTTTACGGTATGGATGAAAATGTATATCACGGTATGATTTGAGGCATAGACGGTAATGGTGTTGTATATATGTTAATTGTACCTTCTAATTTCGATATAATGCTTCTGAAGGGGTAAAATACTGGTTAGGCAGCAAAACTGCATAGAATAAATGCAAAATCTTTTCTCAAGTTACTTCCATCTCTGAAAAACCCTAGTGATTAATAGTATGGATTTCTTTCTACACTTGCTCGCGGAACTTGCAGTATAGTTTTGGCATCTCAATCATGCTGAAGTGTCTGCGGGCAGGTTACGCGTACCTGGGATTGAGTGTTTTGACCATTTCTTTTAAGCCCTTCCTATCAACATTTTGAAAGGGAAGCATGTCCTTACACAAGTAGACAGTGACAGCATTTGTTATCTCGTTCCACCGCTGGCCTTTTTTGTCTCAAGGACTGTCTCATACGGTGTGGAATGAGAGCTTGTGAAGGGACTATTGCGCCTGCGTGCTTTCGCAATAACATACTGCTTGAGAAGGCAGTATGTATCGCTGTCCAATCCGTCCCTGGGAAAATGTTGCGCTAAATTGAAAAAGGAACTACGTTTTGTTACCATATTTACCAAATTCAAATCGTTGTACTTTCTATACCGTTTATACCGTACACCCCTAGGAGGGCCCTAGTTTATTTCGCAAACCAACTCAGGTTTTGTGGCTACTCTATGCAAGTTGTAATAAAGCCTTCAACATTCAAACCTAGTCCTTCTCGACCTCTCGTATTAGAGTATTAGATTGCCAGTTTTATCCACAACACCTTCTACTCTCAATACAACACATTAAAGCATGCAGTGCCCTGTTGAGACTTATGCTATTTCTATTATGTCCCATTGCTTGCACAAAAAGTCGACCTTATTATGCATCGAAAATAAGTACTTACACTTCCAGATGCTTGATCCATTATCTATGTAAAGGAGGAGAGAAAAGAACAATAAAATATATTAATTTGGTCAATCATGCAGCATATCTTCAGACTTCCGATGTGTCTCAAGACGGCGGCGCGTGTAGATGCAGTGACCACTCGCTCTCCTTGACTTTGACTAGTTAGGTTACCTTCTCAGATAAACTAGAGCTTGTCATGTCAAGGTGGATTGCTGCATGCCAACTGGCATACTATTTCAGATTAATTCAAAAGTGCTAAAGGCTATGCGGCGCCCCTCTCCATGTCTACAGTGCTGGATGGACAAGCATGAGTAGTGCTAGCCTAGCTATCTGGGGATCGCAACAGAATAACTCCTCAGCAGAGTTGTATGGTTTAAATTTTAACTGGCTGACTAGGAAACTATATGAGATAATACAGGGGAAAATCAAAAATAAATACACAATAACACTTAGTTTCACTGAGTTCCAACAAAATGTAGCATAGAGCGCTCCCTACTTTATTGATTACCAATGGGTGAGACTGTAGCGAAGCGTGTGTGCTAGTTTGTGCTGGCAAATTAAACGTTTGTGCTCAAACCATTCTGGAGATATTTAGCATGTAATATCTCCACGTAAACCGATTTGGTTTTTAAGATAGGCCTATACACCTTAGTCCGACAAAAATTGGACCGAATCGGGTTTCTCATAGTCGGATTAAGACCCCTAGATTATTCAATTGATGTCGCATTAACCGTGTTTCAATCGGATTGGAATTCGATTTTGCGTTCGGGGTAGGCCCGAGACCGGGGCCTACCCAGGGGGCCCGGGGCCGTGAGCCTTAAGTAGCCGATAGTCGTGTTTGCGCCGTCGTAAAACGAGAAACGGTGATTTATTAAAAAAAGGTGGCGAAGAAGATGATGGAAGCCGGTGTCGTGCCAATGTAATTACCATGTAGTTAAAATGTACCCGATAAGAAGAGTATCCCCGGAAGCGGGATGCATGCATCGAGTGCATGCGCGCTTCGATTTCACCCCGTTCACCCAAGACTAAAAAGGCTAAAATAAAAGTAGATGTTTTTCTAAATGTTGGTCATCAACGAGTAGAATGAATGAATGAACGAATGTTGAATATGGGATTTAAACTATTTTTCGAAAGATGGGGGGGGGGGGGGGGGGGGGGAATTAAATTCACAAAGGCGGTGCAGTAGGCCGATCCGAGACATTTCTGAACATATTATTATATATTATGGCGACCATTATAATACATTGAATGACACTGGCGGCATGTTAATGCAATAGCCTACTTTGGGGGGAATTCAGTTGAACTGAAATTTAACATAATTTAAGATACCCACCTTTGACGTGTAGGATGCCGTCTTCTCTTCTGTGAACTTGTCAAGATTCCAGAAATGAAGAGGTGGAATCTTGGACTGGTCTCAGTGTAGTTTGAAAAGTGCATCCCCTGCCAGCGACTTTCATTGGTTTATGCAATTTTGTCCCGCCCACGGACGCTCTACGTCATACGAATGACTTTTGCTACACATATACCTCCTAGGCGTGTAGCAAAAGTACTCACAGGAAAAAGAGAGTCGTACCCACAAGAAAAAGAGTCGTGTTCACAAGAGTAGCAGCAGATTCGTGCAGTCGTATCGATGGACGTACACCCGTAACAAAGGATTTGTGAACTCGTAGCCCCTATTTCGTGTTGACAATGGTAGAATAATTATTTACGACTTCAACTTTACTGTTACACATTTGTGACTTTAGGTACGCATTTGTGACTTTACTGTTACGCATTTGTGACTTTACTTACACATTTGTGACTTTACTGTTACGCATTTGTGACTTGAGGTACGCATTTGTGACTTTAGTGTACGCATGCTTGAGACTTTTGCTACAATAATACCTTCATAAGAGAGAGAGAAAGAAAGAGAGCGAGCGTATTTGTGGGCCGGCTAAATATAGAAATAAATCAATCAATGATAACCCGGCTATGTGTGCAACGCTTGCTTGCTTTGTTATGCTCAACGCTATTTTGCCGTGTCTGATGATTGTGAGTGCGGTAGCAGACGGATAATTGCATTGACCACAGCGGACGGGAATAGTAGACACCTGTTGCCCCTCACTAGTAAGGTGTGAGCGTCTGGGCATATATCTCTGTCCAGACTCCCTGTGCATGTGTGTCAGAAAGAGAGAGAGAAAGGCTGTGAGCGATTCTGTGTGTGTACGTCAGTGTGTACGTGCGTGTCAGCGAGTATGCGTCAACGTGCGTTTGGGTGTGTACGTTTGCGTGAGAGAAAGCTTGATAGAGGGAAAGAGAGAACCTGTGAGTGAATCAGTGTGTGGAGTGGTGTGGTACGCCCGAATGCATCTTTTGTCACGTTGGTGGGTTGTGGCACTAATGTGTCGCCATAGAGGTCCGTTGATATGTTTCTGAGTGTGCGTCTGCGGGAGACAGAACGAGAGGTCTGTCGCTATGTTTCTGTGTGTGCGTCTGCGGGAGACAGAAAGAGAGGTCTGTTGATATGTTTCTGTGTGCGTCTGCGGGAGACAGAATGAGAGAAGTCTGTTGATATGTCTCTGTGTGTGCGTTTAGAGGAGACAGAGTGAGAAAGGCTGTGTGCGTCTCTGTGCGTGTGTACGCAAGAGGTGATGTTTCTGTGTGTGCGTTTGGAGGAGACAGAATGAGAAAGGTCTGTTTAGGTGTGTGTGTGAGAGGGAGCGAGAGAGATAGACAAGGAGAGCTAAAGTCGGAGGACGATCGAGAGGGACCATTTTCCCTCTAGACAGTTGGAGGTAGCGATAGAGTGCGTGTTTTTCTAACAATGAACGGTTGTTTCAGGACCATGAGAAGGGACTTTGTATGGTTTTCAGGCCCAGAGTGTAATCCCCTTTCCCATATGTGTAGTCCTCCCATTTGAGGTCACCGTCCACCATATTTGAAGTCCTCTACTCCACCTCATGTTGTAGTTCCCCTCCCTAGAATTGTATGGAAGTTAGAACCTGTGAGTGAATCAGTGGGTGTGTATGCGTGGTCCGCTCTATCTTTGCCCGTTGAAACAGGTAAAGGTAGGAATAGATAAATCGATAATAATGAATAATGTCTCTCTGCCGTATTGCTTTGGTCTATGGCTTGACCTGCGGAAATAGATAAATTGACAATGATAAATAATATCTCTTTTACTGTGTTTCTTTGAATTACTGCTGGACCTGTCGCGATAGATAAACTAACGATACTAAACAATATCTCTTTGCCGCGTTGGTAGACGGTTTAGTCTGTTGAAGCAGATTAATCAATAAGGATGGATAACGATTATTGGCTATGAGGAATATCTGGATGTATTGAATAACGTCTCTAGGCCCTGTTGTTGTTTTTTGCTCCTCCCCCCCTGTTTTTTCCTCCTTTTTTCTTGATCTCCTCCTCCAAGAGTGACCCCCTAGTCTCTCATCCGCTCTCGTGTGTTAGACAGGCCCCACAGAGTTATAGCATCACGGCCGCCATTTTTTGAGTTCTCTCACTCAGTCCCAAGCCACACCTCCCCCTCCGCCAAATTTGGGCCACTCCAACCCTACCCTTCCCCAACTACACCGCCCCCTGCTGGACAACTCCAACCCTACCCTTCCCCAACTACACCGCCCCCCACATTCCACCCTTATCTGTTGTCTTGCACCAAACAGCACCCCGTACTGAGGAGGGAGAGAGAGAGAGAGAGCGTGTTCTCCTGAAGGAGGGAGAGAGTCACAGGGAGACACGCAGTGGATATTCACATTATGGCTAATTTGTTTTTCTTTAAGTTTAGTTTTTATTTTGTTTTTTGTCTTCCTAGGACAACAGTAATGATAATCTAATGCAATTGGACTAAAGAAGGTGTTGCTATTAACTAAGTGATTATTATTATTTTCACACAGGAAAGAATAATTGAATAAATATGGATATGATAAAGATGAGGATAATAATTAAAAATATATACATAAAGTAAAAACGTAATCTTGATAAACTGTACAAGTAGGACTACACCAATTAAAATATAGGGTAAATCTCTTTGGTCAAGGATGACGGGGATTAGCGCTACATCTGCTGGGAAGGGATCCCACATGCTATGTTGTCAATTTGGATTCGGAAGTAGTGGGTATACCTTTCAAATGCCACTATTGCTGCTGCAACACTTTAATAATTTTAACTCTGACAAATGACTTTTTGTTTTATAGTTTCCCTGAGGCGTATCTTTTACGCACACACACGCTGCATAGGGCAGAGGCGGCTGAAGACTCTGTCTCCATCCCTCCACCTTGCGATCTATACCACCATATAGGTGGGGATTGATCGTATCCCAGGTACGGCATCCTGCAATAAGCCAGTATGGAAGGCTGGTTAGCCAACGACGGGTAAGATCCCACCTTGAAGCCCGGGACGACCTAAGGCAGGCACAGTCACGCTTACTTGGCAAAGTCGCTGTGGGCACTGGCTTACTTGATCATGAAGTGACGAGCTGCAACAATCATAGGAAGTGCCGGGTGGGGTGTAGGGTGGAGGAGGAACAGGAGTCAGATATGTCAGCTCTTGCAGCAGAGGTGGTCTTGGAACGGGGCATGTCGCGTTTTATTTTATTTTATTTTATTTTACCTTTGTGGTATAGAAGGCCACTAACGCATGTACGTTTTTTCGGTTTGGTGCATGACTTTGGAACAGCGTGGTTTCAGGCGGCTGATGGTAAACCCACCCATATTGGGCTTTGGTTCTGGACACACTGGTTCGATTTCCCTTCCCAAAAGATTGGCTTTAATTTGCTGATGGTAAAGGTTAGACGTTTCGACGTTGGTTGCACCAGCGGCGTTCTTAGATTTGCTTATCATTTAATGCGCATGGTTTTGACAGAGGTATTGAGGAGAATTAGGAAAATTTTTGAAAACAAGGTTTTTCTTCACCATACTTGCAAACAATGATTGTCATCCAGCTAAATGAGTGTGAAATATTTGAAAAAAACAGTGTTCAACAGATGGGTAGAAGCAGTCCCATCAGAAGACCAAAGTGCGGCTACGGTAATCAAGGTTCTGACTAGAGAAGTCATGCCAAGGTTTGGAATTCCGTCAGAAATTAGCTCAGGCGATAGGGCAGTGTTTATTCAGAAAACACTCAAACGAGTGATTTAACATCTGCATGTCAAACAAAGACTAGTCTGTGTCTACAATCCTCAAACCACAAGGTATGGTGGAGAGAGGAATGGGACGCTGAAGACAAAGATTAACAAAATTAAATTAGAGTACTAAATTAAAGGACTAATGCACTACGACTGACACTAATGAGTTATCGCATGAAAACTAACAGAACGACGCATCTAACCCCGCATGAAATGCTTAAGGGTCGACCCATGCCTTCACTTAACATTCGAGGGTCCCAAAAGGGACTTCCATTAGAGTAATTAGAAATAGAATTAAGGAAAATATGTTTGAACATCTAACTGTTGTACATAAGTTTGTAATTCCAGCAAGAGAAACACAAAGTTCCAGGGCCAGAGGAGGAGCCAGATGCAGACACGCCCGGAGCCGACCAACTACCCAAGGATGATGCAATCAAATTTCAGCAGGGTTTGAATCAGTCCTGTTTTGGTGGTCCGCTATTAACAAAAATGTTGATTGGATAAATAATATATACTATGATCAGCAACGGTTTGCCAATTTTTTCCACGGATAAGGTCAAGGGACTATATAGATATAGATATGCTATTGGCAGAGCAAGGAGGGGTGTGTGGGATGATAAGGACGACATGTTGTACTTTTATCCCCAATAACACAGTACGGATGGGTCGGTGGCCAGGGCGCTGGCAGGGTTACAGTCCCTCAGATTAGAGTTGGCAGAGAGCTCCGGCATTAATGACCCCTTCACAGGATGGATGGAGAGCCCAATGAGCGATGGGTGCTACAGCAGCAGGTGCCATCCAAGCTTACCTGGGGATTGAGTATACACCGGAGAGTTTGGACGAGGGACCACCAGAGGGGCCCGACCTGATCTGGCTGGAGAACATAGAATAGACCCCCTGCACCATTGTCCAAGAGCCCCCACGCAATGCAGCGCACCAATACATGAAGATCATCCGGCCCCGGCGTCCTGTTTCCACCACCGTATGCTGAAACCCCACCACGACACCCCCCTTCCCCCCCCCCCCCCGCCTGTGACGTGCTAGTAACCTCTCCAGGTGGGCTGCCCCATTCCCGTCCCCGCCAACGGCACCACCCCCCTCCCACCTGATGCACCCACGTCGCCCGGACCAGGGATCTGCGTTCCGGTACCAGGGGCTGCGGCCCGTTCCCTTAAGGCTTGAGGGCGCCCCTGGCTGTATTCGCTTCTGTACGCTTCACTGTTTTTAGCCGCTCCCATATCTATGCCCGCGTCTACGCAACCGACGCCGGGAACGCAAATGTTGTTGTTTATATCGCTGTCCCACTAGATGGACCTCGGGGATACACACGGGTGAGATTCCAGGGGCCTTGATTGCCCGTTTATCAGATGAGGTCCTGAGCGCAGTTGAATAAAAGGGTCTAATGCTCAGGTGGCGCCTTGCGACCACCTGTCCGTGATGACGCTCAGGTCTATTCCGTGGTTTCAGTTGTTCCCGTGCCCCGGGGCCTACCCTGGATACCCCATGCGTGTGATTGCTTATTGTTACATGACCAGTTAACTCCTCCTCACATCCTTAGTGTGTGGTCATCTAGGGATGGGTTGAGGGGGATTGCCATTCGTTGTGTACCTCATGTCTTTCTGATATTATTATTATTATTTAGGGACACGTTTCATGGTTACATTTCTTTCCTGTGATTGTTATTGTGTAGTGTTTGTGTGATTGTCGCATTTTGTTTATATCGTTATTGTTTACTGTTAGTTTTGTTGTTGCATTTTGTTGTTGTTGTTATGGTTTGGTGTTGGTTTTGTTGTGTATCATCTGCTGCCAGTATTGTTGGTATTGTCTGCTCGCGATGTAAGGCCGGGGTGGATGCCACCCCCCCTAGGTGGGGTGTGCATGGCATACCCATGTCTGAAGCATGGGTAGCGTTTCTCCCACGTGGTTCCCCATACACCCGGTCCGGCGAGTTGTTTTAGTCCCATGCTCATGGTTGTTTGTTTTTATGGTAATTTGCCTTCTTTCTGTTATTTCTAATAGTGTTATAATGGTAGTCCCGCGCTGGAGTCCTATCCCTCGTACCCCTAATGAGTAAAAGTCGTCTTGCGACGACTTGAGGGGGATATGTTGGGCAAAATAACCTGCTGAGTACATCACATGTACAGTATAAATATAGCTAACTCCTACCCTAGCCTGATGAGCACATCACATGGCAGACACATTACAATATAGTCAACTCTTGCTCTAACCCAACGAACACAAACGTGATAATATATAGTCAGGTCAAGGCCGGAGCCGAAGGCCCCATTTCCCAGGCTGGCAGATGGTGGACACTCAGACAATGCACCAGTCATCCTCAAGAACGGGAGAGCCACATTAATTTATCACACAGGAGACACTTTGAAGCTCTCCCCCGTTAGAAGGAACCAAGAGAAACACCTGCCCATACCAAGGGCCTGAGAGCCACATTAAATTATCACACACGAGACACTTCGGGGGGGGGCACTCCCCCGTTTTAATTTATCACACCGGAGATACGAGGAGCTCTCCCCCGTTAGGAGGCATATACCAGGGCCTGAGAGCCACATTAATTTATCACACAGGAGACATTTCGAAGCTCTCCCCCGTTAGGAAGAACACAAGGGATACACACCAGGGCCTGGGAGCCAAGGCCAAGCAAAAACACACAGAACCACACACACCTCAAACGCACACCTCATTGAAAGGAGGATACAGCATAAAACTGTATCACACAGGGACTCTTCATCTTCTTCTGAAGCAGACCTTCCACGGAGGCGAAGCTCTGGACGAACCATCAGCGCTGATTAGGGACTTAGACATATTCGATTTCTCACGCTTTATGACACTGTATAACCGTTGCCACTTTACTTAATAAATCCAAGGTCCTCGTGCCGACAGACTTTATTACCTCTCCGTCTCATTTTATCTGGTCCAGTAACTAGACAGACCGTTTTTCCCCTCACGTGTCGGACTTGCACCCGGTCGTCTGGGGTTCAATCCCCACTCAATTAGTAGAAAGGATTACTGGAGAACAGTGTTGGGAACGTTACTTTAAAAAGGTAATTAGTTATAGTTACTAACTCACTTCCAAAAAGTAACTGAGTTAGTAACTGAATTACTCTATAATAAATAACTAGTTACCAGGGAAAGTAACTATTTGCGTTACTGTAAAAAAGAAAGTTGCTATATGTCAAAGAATTTGGATTTTTCTGAGCAGTTTTCACTCAGCCTTAGGGCGCGTTCACATCTAGCGTTTTTTGTAATAGGGATAAGTTGAGCCGACCGTTTTTTCGAAAAAATAAAAAGCTGGCAGCGTTTTTGTCATAAAAGCGCAGAGAGCGCTTTTTCTATTGCCTAGCAACGAACCCAGGCTACCCACATAGTTGTTACAAAATGGCAAGGAACCGGCAATTGGCACTTGCATTGGCCCTAGCTGACGACGAGGAGAAGCATGTACCTAGACGTTTGTGGTTGCACAATATCACTCGGGGAAGGCAGCAGCAAGGTGCCTACCACAATTTAGTCCAGGAGCTTCGTTTTGATGATGCGCGATTTGCGGCGTACTTTAGGCTGAACAAATGTCAGTTTGAACAGCTGTTGCGGATCGTTGCGCCATCCATCGCGAAGCTGGACACCAAGTTCACACAGGCCATTAGCCCAGAAGAACGGCTCTGCATTTGTCTACGGTGAGTTGTACTTGCTAACTTCCCTCTTTGATCTAGCCTACCATGTCATGATTATAGTGAAGTCAGTATCATTTTACAAGCTGCCCAAACTGTACAGTAGCCTATAGGCCTAAAGTCGAATCTGAAATGCACAGCCTAGATTTACAAGGGCATTTAAAACCCTAACTTAATGTTTGAATCCATTGATATGCATTTAGTCTTTAAAATGTAAGAGAAATCATTATATGAATGCATGATCAAGTACATATATGACAGAATTGCTTTTACTTTACAGGTACTTGGCAACAGGAGATTCTTTCAGGTCTGTTGCGTTTTGCTTCAGGGTGGGTGCCAGCACTGCGGCTGGAATAGTGAACGAGGTGTGTCAGCCCAAGCCAGATGCAGCAGAGTGGAGGAAGATAGCTGCCGAGTTCAGCCACCTTGATTTTCCCAACTGCCTTGGTGCAATGGATGGGAAACACGTCGTCATCGAAGCTCCTCCATCCAGTGGTTCTTTGTATTATAATTACAAAGGAACATTTTCCATAGTGCTACTTGCAGTAGTAGATGCGAAGTATCGATTCAGGGTGGTGGATATCGGTGCCTATGGGAGGAACAGCGATGGGGGCACACTGTCGGCCTCAGCCTTTGGTACTGCCCTGCGTCAGAACACCCTGGGGATTCCTGCAGACTCCCCTCTCCCAGGCGCAGAACATCTTGGGCCAATGCCTCATGTGTTCCTGGCAGATGAGGCATTTCCATTGCGCCAAAACATCATGCGCCCTTACCCAGGCCACAACACTGGGGAGAAGAACGTTTTTAATTTACGTCTTTCCCATGTGCGGAGGATGGTGGAGTGCGCCTTTGGTATACTTGCATCACAGTGGAGGGTGTATCGGAGGGTGCTGGGCGTGTCTCCTAAGGTAGCGGAGAACATCGTGAAGGCCACCTGCATGCTACACAATTTCTTGCGGTGGGATGGCAACCCAGGCCTACCTGGTGGAGCATCCACGAACCATCTTTCGGCCTTCAGAGTGCACCCCGGTTTGGTACCAACAATGCCACCAGAGATGCAGTGGCTGTGAGAGAGAAATTTGCTGCATATTTCATGTCTCCAGCTGGGCGGGTACACTGCAGGATCGCTGAGGCACACCAACAGCTTCTGCAACCAACAGCTCTTTTAAGAGCTACCCAAAACCAATAAAAGCTATTCCTTTCCATCACCATCCAACACTTACACAAACATTTCACAATGTATTATTTTCTTTAATGCAGCTTGACAATTTATCCAATCTGAATATACCTCATGTTTCCGCTCGTTGTTTGTCTCTGCAGGTTACAGAGGTTCTGACTGCGCTGGAAGATAACCTGAAGACTAGAAGCCCACCCTCTGATTCCTTGCCACAGCCCCTACAGCCCATCATGTTTACAATTGAATTATTGACATAATAAAATAGTGTTGGCAATCTCAAAATGTTTGAAATAGTGTGATTCATATGGATACCATAATAGGAAGTTAAAAATCTATAAAATATCTTTGGTACAAAAGGAAGCAAATACATATATAACAGTGTTTTGATTTATTGCGATCACATGAATTAAACAATGTACAAATATTAACTTCATTGGAAAAATTTGTATGTTATTAATTTAATTCATTTATTTACACCACTTCTAGAAACGCTCTGCTCCATAGGAATATTTATGTAAAACAAGCGCTGGCTGATTTAAAAAAACGCTAGATGTGAACGCGGCCTTAATGTGTTAAATGGTTGAACTGCCCATTCAAGGCCCTGGTATACTTCCAACTGAATTTAAATTTGCTTGGTTGCAAAGGCTGTGGAATATCTGCCGAATACTACAGAAAATGCCAACTTTTCATCGGATTGCTGCAGACTCGCTATTTATCAGTCCCTCCAGAAAAACGTGATTATGCGATCGCATAATTCAACGCAAAATCAGCCTAAAGGCCTAAACGCAGCGGCGCGCATTTCACGCGCGTCAAAAGCCGCCCCTAGAACCAACAGGAGGCGGTGCGACGGCCGCGCTGCAGTATAAAAGCAGGAAGTCACCTGTCAATCAACCGCAGCAAAGAGACGAAACGCCATGGGTGAGTAGCCTATTGTAGCCTAGCTTAATTATTTTCCATCTTTTTTCGCTGAATAATTTGAAAAATGTATAATCTGTGCAGTGAAAGTATGTTTCCAAGCAGCAGATCTATCAACTTAGTTTGTAGGGCAATTTATCGTTTTATTTTGTCATTTCTTATTTATTTTATATTGTGCAATTATTCATCTACTGCATCAACAATCTCCATGAGTGCAGGACCTTCTATTAAGCCTTTTTAGTGCAGTCACCTTTTAAGGCCAATTGTTATTGTGTGTACTTATTGTATTGAGCTACTGGATGGCTTTATTGGTCCCCATACAGTAGCTATCTGTCCATCTATGTAGCCTTAACATAGCCACACATTTACATGTATGCAGCCAGTAGTTATCCATTGTAATTGAACACTAGCGCTTTTACATTTCTTTGAGGTTTTTTTTATGGCTGCCCTCCAGGGACGTGCACAGGGGGGTTGCTCAGGTTGCTTGTGCAACTGCCCATATGCCCTCCTCGACTCAGGTTGCCCTTCCGAGGAAAAAAAAAAAAAAAGGTATTTTTTTTTTTAATCATTTAATGGATGCAGAATTTCATGTAGGCCTAGATAATAAAAATCGCCACTCGAAACATTTCATAAAGTAAGCGTTGCCTCATTCAATTCCGTTCGGGCACTGAGAGTGAAAGTCAGTAGGGGGAGGGCAAACTCTGCCGCGCGGCAACAGCCGCTTTTGCCGCCGCCCCTCTGCCGCCCTTCCCCCATTGAAATTAATGGAGGCGGCGAGTTGCCGCGCGGCGTGTGAAAGCTGCTTAACGTAGCTGCAGCGCTGCACGCGACCGGAACACCGGCACCTGTGAGACGACTGCCTTGATGTTCTCGGAAAATAATTTGAGATGTATAACAAACAAACAATCATCCTCACGTTTTATGAAATGAATTACAATCTTCATAAATCCAGGCTCAGTTTGCCACGTAACGTTTAGCCTAAATAATCAGACAGCTAGCTAGCTTGCAGACAAGCAGCCCGTTATCACATAGTCTACACATTCTTAGGCAAACTAAACTACATGTCTGCTGATAGTTAGTTTCTAACATTTCGTTTCAACAAGAAGAATAAATGATCGAAGTAATACATCACATGAATTCTTTCATTCAAAACTGTTCATGCCTAAATCTTATCACTATTTTGGGTATTGTTTGTTACTGTTAAGTGAAGCCGAAATGCCCAGTGAAAAGAGGAGGATTCAGGAGAGAGAGAGACAACTAAATGAGGCAGCAAAGAGGAGCACATCACTCCAGGGTAGTGATGTGCTCCGAAATCCGAAATCAGTGTGGTCAAGAGCGGCTGTCTGACCTCCTCCTGCTGTCCATAGAGAAGGACATACCAATCGACAAAGAAGAGGTTCTGAAGGCTTCTCTTTTGAAGCTTTGCATTTTTAAAATGCCCATTTGGAGAAACTTATCAGCGACTTGATAGGATGTTGTTTAATTATGTTTGTGTTCATGTTATGTTCTTCTTCAAGTCATGTTTTTCTGCATTATCGTTAGTAGTAGTTATTTCAGTGTTTTACTTATTTGTAATTATATATTAATAAAGACCCTGTTATTCTCAGTCCTTCATATAGCCTGCAAGTTTTTTTTTTTTTTTGGGGGGGGGGGGGGGGGGGGGGGGGGCTTTTTTCAGGTCAGAGCAACTGCCCCTCAAAATTCCTGTGCACGTCCCTGCTGCCCTCCTTCTGCTGTGCCGTAGGCTGGCAAGGAGAAGACGAAGGGTTTGGGTGCACCCTATCAATGAACGGAGACAAGAACAGGGGGTAAACCACAATCTAGTCCAGGAGCTCCGAGCAGATCCTGAGAGGCACCGCAAATATTTCCGGATGAATGCCACTGAGATGGACCAAATCCTCTAAATAATTGGTCCTGATACAACAAAGATGGACACAAATTACAGACGTTCCATCGAACCAAAACAAAAGCATGCGGTCACATTGAGGTAAAACTTAAAAACATATCATAAATATTTGGCCTGTTAGGCCCTTTGAGACTGTAATGGAGATTAAGGTCTATACAAAAAATATTGATTTGAAAAACAATAAATTAAAGAAATAATGTGCCCAGATCTCCTTAAAAAAAAGCAATGTGTTTGGTCCAAACAGAAAATACAAATAATACTAATGTGGGGCCCGTGACTCCCACAATCGTTCATAATGTGGATCCTTCTCGGAGGATGGCCCTCCCATAGACCCATAGGGTTGAATATGGCGAGGAGCAAATGGCGGGTGTCTACTCCCTTCACAATTATCGGACGAGACAGACCTATGTCTCTCATATGGTTGGGTAGGGACAGCATATGGTGTTGGCCTGCTCTCTTGGGAGGTTTCCAGGTCATCCAGGACTTGGAGAAATGCAATTTTTGCTTTCGTTTGGTTCCTGGCATTTAGTCTGTTCAGCTGAGGAACCAAACTCAGCAAAAAATGCTCACAGGCAGTTATTGGAACCGTTGGTGGTGGCGGCACTGTGATGAAGTCCAGGAGCCTTTCGTTGACCAGAGTGTTGGAGCTTCTGCTCCTGTGTCTGCTACTGGATGCAGTGGTGTGTTGGGCTGCTATCCTCTCAGTCCGGGGAGGTCGAGCTGCATCCTCCTGCTGCTCCTGTTCCTTCTCTTCCTGGGTGTTCTGCCCTGGCTCAGGGGCCTCCAGATTGCCTGTGGTGCTAGAAGTAAAACAATTGTAACTGTAAATTACTCTAAAAAGTAATAGCAAATAACGATTTGTTACTGGCTTTACAATGATGATTCAAGCAAGGGGACTGACCTTCTGCTCGGCATAAAGGGCACCAGAAAGGACATGAGGTTGGAGTACTTCCAGTCCCGCTGGCTTGTTGCCCCAGACCCACTTGGAAGGTGCTGCAGCTTTTTCCTGTGCTTCACAAAAGCATCCCTGAGCCCCTTCCACCTGACCTTGCATTCTCCCACTGTAAATGGTGAAATAAGAAAATTATTAAACACATGTTCGCTGACATTTTCTTCTCTTTTACAGGTATATAGCCTCAGGAGATTCAATGGCAAGCCTTGCTTTCAGCTACCGCTTGGGCGTAAGCATGGTTTCCAACGCCTGTGACGCCATCAATTTGAGGATGGTGGGGACATGCATGCCACCGCCAACTGAGGATGAGTGGCGAGGAATAGCGGCGAGGTTCATGGAAAGGTGGAACTTCCCAAATTGCATTGGTGCCCTTGATGGGAAACACGTCTCCATACAGGCACCCCCCGGATCTGGCACCCTGTATTTTAATTACAAGAAAAACTTTTCTGTTGTCCTCCTGGCCCTGGTGGACGCAGACTACCGTTTTAGGGTGGTCCACATCGGGGCATATGGTAGGGCCAGTGATGGGGGAGTGTTGGCTGCATCTGCACTGGGCAGAGGTCTGGAGGCTGCAACCCTCAATGGCCCTCAGGATGCAGTCATACCTGCTGCTCAACATCTGGGTGACATGCCGTTCACAGTGATTGGAGATACTGCGTTCCCTCTGAAAACGTATCTGATGCGGCCCTATCCTGGACGCGACATCTCCCTGGAAAGGCGCATTTTCAATTACAGACCGTCACGGGCCAGAAATGTGGTTGAAAATGCCTTTGGCATTCTAACATCCAGGGGGCAGATCTTCAAACAAAGCCTCTCCGTCCACCCTAACAAAGTGGATGCCATTGTGCTAGCAACATGCATACTGCATAACTTTCTTCTTAAACCAGCAGACAATCAGAGATGGCTGGACGAGCAGGAAGGCAACAACCTTGAGGACATGGAGAGGATGAGGTTGGGAAACAGAGGTGGGCAGGCAGCACATGTTGTCAGAGACAAGCTGTGCCAATATTTCAATTCGCCACTAGGAAGTGTGCAATGGCAGAACCGTATGGTGTAGCCTAGTCATCATGATGACCTATAATTTAGTTATTATCCCTCTCTGGTATGAATACACTTCTGCATATATATGTATGCTTTTTTTTTTTTTATCCCAAGGGATAAATACAGTGATTTGATTGCTGTGCTGGACTCTGTAGCCAGTCTATTTTATTTGAGTGCTCGAGACACTTAATGTTATTTTTCCTTAAACCCAGAGAGACAGTTAATACATGATCTGATACCAGAGAGACAGTTAATACATGATCTGATACCAGAGAGACAGTTAATACATGACAATGCATTTTTGAACTTTGCCTGTGTTTTCTTTTACTTAGCCTTATTGTATTGTATATTTATTGTATTTGTATGTGAAGCACTTTGAGTCTGCTTCATGCATGAAGAGTGCTATATAAATGAAGTTGCCTTGCCTTAAATTAAAAAATATTTCCCATTATGGTTTGGGTACTTAGTCCAAGTGACCCAAGGTGACCTTGGATGGGTCTTGAAAGGCGCCTCTAAATTAAATGTATTATTATTATTATTGTTGATTTCTCACCTGAAGAGCCAATCTCCAGAGCTATGGCTCGCCAGGCAATTTCCTTTTTTGTGTTGTCTTTATAATGACGGGAACTTTGGTCATATAATTCGAGATATTTTTCCACCTCGACGACCAGTCTCTCATCGTCCATGCTCTCAGGATAGTTTTGTCACAAACGAAAGAGGGCGACATCCAGTGGTGAGGAGTAGATATAGAGGTGCCTACGGGACCCGGGATGTACGAACCGGCTTTTACAAAGCGCTTTTTCAGGGGCGGCGACGCTCAGGAATAGAACATTGGCTCGAAGAGTAGTTGGGCGACGCGGCGCGGAACGCTGCCGCGCAGCTAGTCGGCGCCGGTGTGGGCTAGTACACCCGGAAAAATGGGGGCAGACTTTTTGACGCGCCGCTGCGGCGCCGGTGTGTGGAGGCCTTTAGGGGCGTCTAAAATCTGCATTTTTGCATAGGGAACCATTGGAACACTTTTCTTTCTGGACTAACCTTTGTGTGCTTTGCAAAGTGACCAAGAAAGTATAAGAAATCATCTTCCTGCATCCAGCCTGATTTGTTTGCACTGCCAGCACTACCCAATGGCCCGGACTGCACATAGTGTTGCTTATAGTTCTGTCGTGGGAACACGAAGAACGGTGGAATTGAATTCCCGAGAGCTTGCACAGCGTACGCAACTGACACTAATGTCCCTCTCTCTCCCGACGTCATGGCTCCCACCTGTTTGAGGCCCCGGCGCGCTACCACTCTGGATGGTGCTTGCACTGTTGTGACGCCTGTCTCATCCATGTTCCAGATGTCGGCACCGTCAAAGTTGTTATTTGTTATTGCCTCGGCCAGATTACTGAAAAAGAGACATTCGCCCTGTTGAATGACGTGGCTCTTGAAAGGCTTGTTGCCTGTGGACTTCTTATTGAGAGCCTGGGGTTCCGCTTTAGAAAGGTGCTGAACCAGTCAGGCCCAGCCATCTTCTTGTTATCCCAGGTTGTCGGATGCTGAATTTGGAAATGTATTGCAAGCTGAAAGGCAAACCTTCTGACCTATGCAAAAGCATAACAGGAAGTCTGAGTTAGGAAACACATCTTTGTTGATTGTCTTAATTTATATGTTGGTATTTATGAAACATTTAATTGATTTTCATGAAAGGTCCAATACAAATTAAGAGGTGTTGACTCTTGCCTATCCTACCCTATTCTCAACTATCATGCTTACCTCACGTGGAGTTAGCCCATAGTAAATGTCAGCGGCCTGGCATATATAGTCGGCCAATAAGTCCTCCTGCTCTCTGCTGAAGACCAGGTTTGGACTCACGTACCCTACTCGGGGAAGCTCCTGCGATCCCTGGGCTTTTAGTTGATTCAGCTTCTGCCAATATCTATTTAGGGTAACATGGCATCTGCCGTGTTACCCTAAATAGATATTGGCAGAAGGAGCAAATTTAGTTTTTTTTCCCGTAGCTCCACGAAAAATAGCTCCATCGACTGGAAAATGTTCATGTGTGATCAAAGAGGAGTTCTGAAGAGACTGGCAGTGTCACATGGCTCATTTATGATCCCTGATTGGTCGAACTGGTTGTGTTACAACTCTCCCCGTGTTACTTCCATCCCCGGTTTCCCCTATCTATCGGCTCTCTTTAAGAAAAAAACCAAAGAGGCCTAATTCCCTCTCTCTCTCTGTCAGATAATGTCACCCGTAGTGTTTGAAAGTATTACAGCGACAGGAGACAGCAGCAGAGATAAATTCTAAAACGATTGTACTTCCGGCTTTGGGTGTGTCCCTTTACCAACTGACGTCACAGCCATTAGGGTTACAGGTGTGTCATACCTGGAAAATTCCCAACTAGGTCTTTGCGATGTTTTCCCCAGGGGTTGGATGTTATAGTATCACAAGTTATTTATTTTTTATTGGAATGTTAAATATTTTGCCCATTCTCTTTCATGATTAAAGATACCTTAGTTGTCTTTTCAATATGGATACACACTCACACACACACACACACACACACACACACACACACACACACACACACACACACACACACACACACACACACACACACACACACACACACACACACACACACACACACACAGGAAAAGAGAGATTTGGCTATAAATATATTTATGTACGGTTTAGGATGTTATTGTATTGCCCTTTTGTACCAATAACAGTCTTTTTTTGTATTAAATTTGGCTGTTTATGTGCTGTGTCACTGTAGATGGCTTTTTTTAACCCAAAGAGTCTGTAGGAGGCACTGGCTGGTTAGGTGAAGCAGCAATAAGGCGCCGTTGAAGACGGCGACGCCTGGTGCACGGGCCATCATCAGGCGACCCCCAGATCCCCAACCCACCCCACATTAAACGCCCAGGCCATCAATAAACCCCCATGAGGGCATCCAGAACCAACTCCACATACATCTTAACATGGGTTCAAACAAAGCAGGTCAACCCTGGTCATAAGCAGTAGGACGTGTGTATCTGTATTCTAGAGTGCTCTCTGTGTATGTGATGCAATGTAAACCTGGTAAGTGAATAACTCATCACAAGCAATACAAAAGATACCAGAGCACCTATTGTGTACGTTATATAATGCGAATCTTGTAAGACTATAGCTCATCCCAAATATAACAGCAAAGGGAAATAAAGCAGGTCACCATGTTAATTAACCTTGGGACATTTGGGCTTAATTACAGAACACATTATACGTTTTATAAATCCGGTAAGTTATAACTCATCGCAGAATTCAAAACAGAATGTTTATATTACGCAGTACTTATCTGGTTAGGCTATTGCTCATCATAGATATCACAATAAAAATAACACATTATAGTGTAGAGCTGGTAAATCTATTGTTCATTACAAATATTACAGTAGAGAGAGATCTATATAAAGCAGGCCAACCATGTTAACTAACCTTGGGACGTTTAGGCTTCACCCTGGAACACATTATGTACATGTTTTATAAATCCGTTGAGTAAATACCCATCACAGAACTCAAAACTGTTTAGTAAAGAGTTTAGTAATTTAGTAAAGAGAGAGCTATAGAGCAGGTAAACCATGTTAAGTAACATTGGAACGTTTGGCTTCATTCGACAACACATTATAACTATGTTTTATCAATCCGGTAAGTATATAACCTATCTCAGAATAAACGGGTTGACACCGGTCCCTTAACAGGATGACCCCCGTCTCTTCAGAAAATCTCGTGTAGGGAGACACCTCTGAACTGCCTGCCAAGCGAGATCTCTATATGCATTGAACAAAAATGGCGAATTAACATTTCTCCACACCCTAAGGCAGCTGGCTTCAGCCAGCGCGCCAACAGTAACCAGTCTTGACCGTTCGGGGCTCAAACAACTCTCCACAAAGGCTCGGTCTACCCGACCAACATCCCGCCACTTTCCAGACTTTACAAAGGTCACCACCCTTTCATATAGCAGAGGTCTCTTCTCTGCATGAGGTCTTTTTAGGCACGGTCTTAACCCCACTTTCCTTAGGACTTGATGGCGTGGATGATCGTTTGCGTGATCTTTTGAAACGTACTTGCAAAACGTGGGATGGACTGCAGTAGGCAGAGCGATGAAGCCATTCTTAGCTATTATTTCTTCAGAACAACATGATCAGGGGAGAGCGCGAACGCAGTCCCCCACTACCAGAAATTATCAATTTTATCCCCTTCAGCGTTTGCTAGTTGATAATTAGAATTTTTTTTAAGGTTTGTATTTAACTAGTCGGATCTGATTCGTCATGTCTTTCCTATTGTCAACTGAGTTTCAAATCATGACGATTTTTTTATCACTCAATCAAGGCCTCTACTGATGATCAACGGTAATACTTCTGATAAAGCACTGGCTGTCCAATTGTTTTTATATGGAGAGGGTAGCCTTCAGCAGGCTTTCAGGCTGAAAGGATAATGAGGCAGCCCAACAATCAGTGGATTCTTTCAGTTTCCCCAATATTAATTTTACATTGGGGCTGCCCCTCTGTGATTTTTGCACCCAAGCTGATTGATTGGATTGGTTTGTAAGAGAAAATAGGAGAGGAGCAGTGCAGAGTGCTCTTTTATCTATGTGCGCTGTAGTCGCCTCTACATATTTAGTGCAGGGCTTGTCCTAGCTGTAGTTTTAGCTCTAAATATTTATCACTAGGCTGGATGTAGCCAACTGTGATGGCTTATCTGATGTGTTTTTTTTTTACTTGTGCGTGTCGCAGAACACAAACACTCTCATGTTAATCTATGCAGCTGTCTACCAACACCATCGGGCGTGTTTTTTCAGCTTTGCTCTCATAGGTGGTTTTTGGAAATGGATGAATTATAAAATACATTAAGCAATTTCATACTACAGATATATTAAACAAATGCTTCTTTCCCAAATAACTACTGCATGTTATTTCTTAATTATAATTTTTTCTAATGTCATTCCTTTTAGGGAAGAGCAGAAGTGAAAGTTAGGTGGCAATCATGCACGAAATGGTAAGTTCTTCCTAAATTACAACAAACAACTTAAGTTGCATCCATGGCACTGAGCATCACATCACAATGCAGTTATGGACAGCATGCAACATATACAGATAATGACAGGACAAACACAACAAGATTGTATGCAGACGAAGTGAATTATCTGGGTGTTTTGTTAAGGGCTGTTATGGCTGCAGGTACCAGGCTGTTGCCATAGTGAGCCCTCCTGTGGGCGGCTATTGACCGGTGGCCATCCGTCAAGTCTCTCAGCCCCCATGGCCCGATTCCATTGCTCTATAATCGTTTCACACAGTGACCATCGGAACACACAAAATGATTGCCTAGTTTGACACTGGAATAATTGCACACAAACACTTGAATTGCTTTTAAGATGCACTATAGCATGATAAACTAACATGCAAAACATGTTTTATAGGCAAATTGGAGACAAAAAGTGTTATGTCTGAATCAAGGTCATCCGTTAAAGGGGACTAAAGGCGCGTTCACTCTCCTGGTGATAACGAGACGGCTCGCCAGTGATGACGCTCACGCTTACGCGTCAGTTCATGTGCACTTGGGAAACAGACTCTATAAGACGCACCCCAACTGGTCTGTCGCCCAGCGCCGCAGAGCGGAGGCGATTTGGATCGCCAGACTGGGTTCCCTGCAACCTGTGGGCTTGAAAGTGGGGGTGGGTCGGGGATCTCAGGGTTTAGTCTGATGATGGCCTGTGCACCCGCCGTCGCCGCCTTCGGCGGCACCGGCTTTAATTTTGACCTAACCAGCGAGTGCCTCCTTTCTACTCCTCGGATCTCCTTCCTGCCCCTCCTACACCTGGGCAGGCAAATCCAGCCGGACTGCCAATCACACAAAAAGACTATACCACCCTCAACTCCATCTTCATCTTGTTGGATCGTGGACTTATGATGTTGTTCTTGCGGTGTTTGTTTTGTGTTTGCCCCCTGTTACCTTTACTCTTATACATTTCAAGGTTCATGTATATACTTCACATATATATTATATATAATGCAAGTGGTCCCGTGTGTCCCTCCCCGAGCCGTTTGTGTTTTCTCTGTGCTTGTTGCTGTGTTTTTTATTTTTTCATGTGTGCCCCGCCCCTCACTCATGGCCCCGCCCCCTACCCTGACTTAACCACTCCCACTCCTGGCCCTTATCATAACCACTCGCCTTCCTGGCCTTAATCATAACCACTCGCCTTCCTGGCCCTAACCATAACCACTCGCCTTCCTGGCCCTAACCATAACCACACCTTCATGTCCCTAACCATAACCACACCTTCATGGCCCTAACCATAACCGTCCCACCCTCCCCTAGTCGTCACCCCCCTCACTAATTCGATCCTGGCCTACACTATTTACTTACCTGACCCCTCCTCTGCCCCTCCATCTTGACTTATATAATTCCCATCCAATCTTTTATTTTTCATCCATGTATCTATTGTTTATAGTTTCCTGATTGCCCTTATACTTACCGTTTTATTCAGAGGTATGTGTTTCTGTCCTATTGGAACGACTGTGTACATCGTTTGACTTACATTTTGGATTGTTCACATCCTCTGTGTTATTCATAGACTGTACTATATTGGCTTATCTGGCGTCCTCTGCTGGCCATTTTATTCCCCATGTTAATCGACTGCTACTCTGCATCGGTCTTCTAGTGCCCTCTGGTGACCGTTCTGATTAATCGCACCCATACGCCTCTACTTGCGTGTTCTAGTTCCTTTTTTCTATAACACGCAATTAGAATTTAAGATTTATATTATTTATCCGGATGGACTCCCAATTGGCCCTCCTGTCCCCTGGTTTTTAAATTCTCCGTTGTGATTTACGTGATTTATTCCCATTTTAAACTTGTGATGTCTGCGGGACACCTCATTGGTTTCTTCCGCTTCCGGGTCCCCATGTTGGATCTGTGATGCGCAGATGTGATGCATTGTTTTGGCTTGTTGTCCAGTTTGATGCTGGGTTGACCCACTCGTCTTCTGACAACTCTATTTAACATCGTGACACACATTGTGTCTTCCCCATTGCTCTATTCATGCTTTATTTAACACTATTTGGTTTACCCGTCGCGATCTTTGATCGGTCACCCACCCCGGGCTGCCATCTTGGTCTTGTGACGCGTCACTACTATTTACAAGGTTTTAAATTTTATTCTATTGCCCGATATGACGCCATATTGACGCCCCTGTCCCCTTATCAGTAGTATTATTATGCTGATGTGTGTTTTTAATTTATTAATACGTTGCTCCAAGGTTTAAAACATAATTGTTTATTCCACCGTCCCACGGTCCCGCCCCCGTGGGTGGCCCTGATTGGCTCAGGTTCACGCTGAGATCCCGGATATACTTATTTTCGTGTTTCCCATTGTCATTTCTGTTCTGTCTCTGCGTGCATCTACGTGTCTCCTGTAACCGCGGCTCGGTTTTTTGAAAAGTGCTTGGAAACGTTGTACTACAATAACGATATCTATCCGTTTGAAATAAACCACGTAAATTATCGGACCACTTTGCATTTATTTTGCTTTGAACCTTCCATCATCGATTTATTTAATTTTATTTTTTTGATTCTTACCGTGGAGGATGCCTGCCCCGAACCGTCATGACGAATGGACACTGGTGCAACGCGGACGACGCCAGAACAGACCCCGGAACATTCCACCACTGGTTAGTCAATCATTTAGACGAGAACCTACCATGAGGCGTTCATACGCAGCAGTCGCGGACCCTTACGGTCGCGACTGGGACCCCCGTGACTCATCTCCGCGGGCGTGGGATAACTATACACGTCCCGCTAGGGGTCGGTCCCCTCACGGGCCAACCCGTTACCCTCCTCCTCTCATGTCTCATACCTACCGGCCCGCGCCTTCACCGCGTAGCGACGAACGCCACAGAGGCCTAGTTGATGAGCACGAGGTCTTCCGCCAGAACTCGTATGACCGAGAACTACGCTTCACGGCCCCAACGCCGGGCGCCTCCCCGTCCTGATCCCAGACCCCGGACCCGACCCCGTCCCCCCAGACGTCCCGGACCGCATGAGGTCACGAACGCACGTGCTAGGCCTTCGCGCCTGCCACCCACACACGCTCGTCCCGGACCGCATGAGGCCACGAACGCACGTGCTAGGCCTTCGCGCCTGCCACCCACACACTCGAGTTCCTGACGTCTCGCGATCAGACGACCCAGACTTGTCTTTGCGGCTATCAAGGCGTCCCACCATCTCGCCAACACCACCGGTCCTGAGCCCCTTCCGATCATCGCCAGGCTCATCGAGGTCTTGAGGACGTCTATCCGCCTTGCGGTTCCCAATGCTGAGGTCCTAGCGTGGATAGACGCCAACGCACGGAACTGGGGTCACACTTCGACCATGGTGCTGCGGGACCACTACCAGGCCACCATCCTGAACAGGGTGAGTGCTCTCGCCAAACTCACGGACCCGTCGTGGCATTGGAACTTTGAGGTGGCGTCCTCCTGGGCCACCGGCCAGTACGGGCGCCACCTCCGTCCTGAGACCCTGGAGGACGTCCGCTCGATGCTCCGACGGGAGCTTGACGCCCCGGTTCCTTCCGGGCTCTCCATGGACGGCTCCCTGCCTGCCTTCGGCCAGCCGCCTATCTCCCAGCCTCCACCGGTCGGACCAGACCCCGGACCCCTGGACGGCGATGGACGTTTCGAACGCTCCCCGTCCCGAGCCCGCTCCGTCTCTGTCTTCTCCTCCCTGTCTATTCCCTTCTGCCCCACCCCCAGGCTCCCTACCTCCTCTCCCCTCCTTCCCTCCGACCCTGCCCTCCCCCCCTCCTCCTTCTCCTTGACCTTCCACTGCCCAGACTACTCCTTTGTCGAGACATCTCCGCTCTCTTCCGGACGTCTCTTCAGTCTCCCGGCACGACACCCGGCTTTGGGTTTGCCCAGACTACTCGTCGCGACGTCCCCGCTGCCCCCCCCGCCGTCGCCACCGCCACCCGCCTTGGCTTGGCCCACGCCAGACTCGCACTTGAGTTTCCTGCCGACGGCGTCACCCCGGTCACGCCCACCCAGAGGCCCACGCGTCACGTCAACACCGCACACAAGGACATAGAGTGGTCCCTCCGAGCCAGGGAGCGACACATCATCATCGGTGACTCTAACCTTTCCAGATTCCCCCCGTTCCAACACCCCAGTCTACAGGTAGACAGCTTCCCCGGTGCCACCTTCGCCCACGCCGCTTCCATTCTGGCCAAGACTACCATCACCCCTGACGTGCATAAAGTCGTTTAAGCCTTCGGCCTCAACGTCTCATCCGGCCGCGCAAACAGGCATTCGTAACCTAGTAAAGGCTCTCAAAATGGCACGTGCGGCCTTCCCCTAGCTAGCGGGGGTCCACTGGTCTCGGCATACGGCTAGCCTCATCCTGGACCACTGGGTTGAGGCTTTAAACTGACCGCTCCCGCGTCTGATAACACGCAACGGGGGAGCAAGTCCGTCATCAACCTCTCTAAGTCTTTTGTTCTCACTGCGGCACAGTTCCTGGTCCTAGACAGGGGTCTTTCGTTTATCCCCTCGCCTGGGACACATTCCCATGGTGCTCTTGATCAGGTCCGCTCGGACCTTCAAGAGTACCATCGGAAACTCAAAATTGCGGTTTATTTTGAAAACCACCCACCCTACGCCCCTTTACACCTAAATCCACGTGGATTTAAACTCCCTCCTGGTGTCGCGTGCTTGGTGGACTCGGACCTCGCTTTTCTTCGCGACTCGTTCCGCCTCCACCCGGCTCGTGACAACCTCGAGCCTGAGGAAGCTGAGGCTCTCCTCGAACTACGCAATAACCGCGACATCATCGTTAAGCCCGCCGACAAGAGCAGTGCTGTGGTTCTTATGGACCGTGAACAGTACCTTTGGGAAGACTACCGGCAGCTTAACAATGGTACGTACTACGCTAAACTCGACCGCCCCATTTACGTCGATACCGTGCCCATAGTTTCAACCATCATTAACACCTTATGGCGTAAAAAATATATAACACACGTACAACGCAAACTGGGCATGGGACGCCGAGCCCAGGCCCAGGCTCTTCTATATGTTGCCCAAATCCATAAGGACCCTGCGGCCTGGAGTAGGCCATCCGAGATTCCTCCGGGACGTCCCATAGTCTCGGATTGCAGTAGTGAGACCTATAATACGGCAGAATATTTGGATCACTACGTACCCCCTCTCTATCAGGCACGCCAGTTATGTGAAGGACACATACGATTTCGTCCAAAAGGTCAGAGACACACACGTCCCCTCGCACTCCATCTTGTTCACGATGGACGTGGACAGTCTCTACACCAATAAAGATATTGCCGGTGGCATGCGCGCCGTACAACATGCCTTTACACTAGAGATGCACCGAAATGAAAATTTGTGACCGAAACCGAAAATGACGGTTCCGTTTAAAGTTGTCAAAACACTATTTTTAAATATTGCTTGAATCTACTGCTTACAATAAATGTTCAGACATGTTTTTCAAGGAGAAATGTTTATTTGAAATCTTCAAATGTTGGAGAAAAACACATCACCCTGAATTTGTATTGTGGTTTTGAGAACAATTGAGCCCCCCCCCCCCCCCCCCCAACCCCCTCTGTCCTTTCCTTTCATCTTCTTTTCTACCCTTTTCATCTCTCTACCCCCCTCTTTTTTCTTAAACTTGGCTTCACAATATTAACTGTTTTTTGTCTTTATCAAGTGTAAAGTCTCTGTAAATTGATTTCTAAACAACAACAATAATTACAACACATTTCAAAAGCCTTCCAACACAAACAAATGCATAAACATGCAATATAACAAATTATCAGTGTCCTAAGCATAGAGTCTAGTCAGCCTCCTTCAGGAACAGTGGCATGTTCTTTTTCACGAACAACAACTTCTCTGCTTTGTCGCATGTCAGTCGGTTCCTCCTCTCATTAAGGACATTCGATGCAGCACTGAACAGCCTCTCACTATCCGTGCTTGTGCATGGAGCAGCCAAGTACCTTGGATGGAAACAATGTTGTAGGTTCAGTTGTCAAGCATTACAAACTAATTGGCTACAGAAAATTAACAATTCAGAGTATTTTAATTTTGTACATTATTTTTTGTACATTTTTTCCCTTAATTATAAACGTTTGTGTACAGTCTTAAGTGTAGGCCTATGTTTAAAGCAATAAGCCCCAAGAGGCCGTGCTTTGCGCTGATTTTAGAACAGGTAAGGGGAGTTGTTAGGCACGACGCGTTGCCACGCAACCCTTGAAGCAACGCAACAGCCAGATGGAACACTGGGTATGAAATGCGCTATATGAATGCCTTGCCATTCGCTGCGCAGTAATATGGAATGTAATCAGGTCAAATTGTAAGGTAATGCTGGATTTTACAACGGCTTTTAGCCAATCACAATCAAGGATTTCAACAATCAGGTTTAGAATAACTAATTACCTGCGTGCCATCCGTGCCAACTCAGGAAAGCGCCCTCGATTGGTCCTCCAATATGTTAGAGGATCATCACTCCTGGGGATGAGGGCTTCTGACAGGTAACAGTCCAGTTGCTGAGCAGTGGCACTCGTCTGCCTAGGATCTGGATCGTTCTCTTGGACGATTTCGTCAAACATGTTTGAGAGTGAGGGGGCAGACTCGGCCTCGGTGCGCATCGGTCTCGGTGCGGTCCCTTCTCTGTTCGTCACTTCACCGTCTGCCACCGAGTCCAATTCTGCACGAACCATTTCCCTTTTTTTTTTCTTGCACTTTTTTTTCCTTGTTTCTTGTCACCATCAAAGAAATTATCCTTGTATCGGGGGTCAAGCACACTTGCTATGCAGAACAGGGGGTCTGTGTCCGTCTGGCTAAAACGTCTGTCCAGCGCTTCTGAAAGTGCTGTCTTCATTGTTTTGACCCCGTGGTCGGTTTCCACTTCTTTTTTCAGCAGACGCATCAGTGCTGCAAGTGAGGGGATGACATCTGCAGCGGATGCTTTGGCTGAACTAATTTCTCGCGTCAGCTGTTCAAATGGTGCGAGGAGAGAGAGAACATTCTCAATTAATAGCCAATGGTAAGGGGTGAATGTCGCTGGCAGATCGTAATCTGCAATGTAGGTTGCCAGGGTTCGCTTTTGATCCAGAAGGCTCTGTAACATATAGAACGTACTATTCCATCTAGTGCTGACATCTTGCTGGAAACGTTTAGGATACATGCCGAATTGTTCCTGGATAGCCTGGAGGCGAGGATATGCCAGAGGGGAATGTTTAAAGTGGCCTACGATTTTTCTCCCTGTGGATACTATGTCAACAATGCTCCGTTGGCTCGAAACTCCTTCATTGACAGCAAGTTGCAAAGTATGGGCCACGCATCGTATTCCTCTCAGGTCGCTATCATCCATGGCTTTAATCATATTACGAGCGTTGTCGCTGACAACTGCGTGTACCCTAGTGCGGTCTATTCCCCAGCGCTCAAACATGCTGCTAAACGCATCCTTTATTGCAGCTGAGGTATGGGAGCCTTTGAATTCCTGGCACTGGAGTACTACACGCTTAAGCTGGAAGTTTTCATCCACCCATTGCGCCGTCATGCTCAACATACTTGTTGGGCTGACGTCGGAGCTCCATATATCAGTGGTGAAGCTAATGTAAGGTAGGTCGCTGCTGTCTTCTGTGCCCAAGAGCTCGCGAACACGACTAGCGATGCTGTTGTACAGCTCTGGAAGACAGACATCGGAGAAGTGCCGTCTACTGGGTAAAGTGTAGCGGGGCTCGATGTGTTGCATTAGTCTTCTAAACCCCACATCCTTCACAACACTGAAAGGCCATCCAAAGCCATGTACTCCATTACTTTGTCTGTTATCCCCTTTGCCTTTGCGCTGTCCTTGGTGAATTTCTTGTTCTTCTCGAACATTTCAGCAACTGATGGGGTGCTAGCTGTAGCTGTGGTAGTTTTTCTTTTTGTCTCCCTTTGGTACTCATCATATTTTGACGGATGGTTCGACTTTAAATGATGGATGAGCCCTGACGTGCTGAACGTCTTTGCAGTGAGCCCCCCTCTCGAGACTTTGCTGTTGCACTCGTCACAAACGGCATATCTACTTTCCCCTTCGTGGATTTTAAAATATTTCCACACTAGCGACATTTTGACAGGTTGAGCCAGCGCTCATTCACTAGCTTACGAACGTTAGATTAAACATTCCCGCGGTTCATGGCGAGATAAACAAAACAACTCACAACCTATAAAAAGCTAGAGGGGGTGGCGTAATTGTTACATTTTACTATTTTGAGATCGTATAGGTGGCCTGTGCTCCTTGCTTGTGTAATCAGACAAGATTGTATAATTTTGCGTCACCACCACTTTCAGCCTCCGATTCGGCCACTCATTTGGCTTTCGGCCGAAAGCCGAATGTGTCTTTTTTTGCGTTTTCGGCCGAATTTTTTCGGTTGCCGAATTTTCGGTGCACCTCTACTTTACACTCTACCCTGATGTCACGCGGCCGGACGCGGAGCTCCTGAGTCTCCTAGAAATCAACTTAACGCGCAATGATTTCCTTTTCAACAGCGAATTTTTTCTCCAGGTTAAGGGCACGGCCATGGGGAAAAAGTTTGCCCCCTCATACGCCAACTTATTTATGGTGCAGTGGGAGGCCTCAGCGCTCGCTGTCTGTCCCAAACGACCCCCCTGCTATTTGCGCTACTTGGACGACATATGGGGAGTGTGGCCCCACTCGCAAGTGGATTTCGATCAATTTCTATCCATACTCAATACACACGATCCGTCGATCACATTAAAGTCATGCACGAGCACGTTGTCGGTGGACTTTCTGGACACCACCACATTCAAAGGCCCCGACTTCGCCGACAAGCTCAGGTTAGACGTTAAGGTTTACTTCAAACCGACGGACACAGACGCCCTGCTACACGGCTCGAGTTTTCACCCCAGGCACACATACGCCGGCCTCCTGAAGTCACAGCTCCTGAGGTTCTCCAGGATATGCTCGAACCAATCAGACTTCATGGCCGCAGTTAAAATACTGTTTACCGCCCTCGCCGCCAGGGGATACTCGCGTTCCGCTCGTCGCTCCTCCCTCAAGACCTTTAAGGTCACCAGACCGCCCGTCGTGGGTCCGCGTCTACCTTTGATTATCACCCACTCATTGTCCTCCACGCTACTGACCCGGCAGATCAGAACGGCTGCAAGATCAAACCGCGATACTACCTTCTCATGGCATCATCGCGGCCTACCGAAGGAACAGAAATCTGAAGACATTTTAGTCAGAGCTAAGTTAAGCCCGCTGACCCAACCTAGGTCTACTAGGTTAACAGATTTCTACCTTTCCGTCCCTGGGCTCGCAACCCAAGCAACTGTGACGTCTTTGCTACACAAAAACATTCTGGGCCGGCCACCCGCAACTGCGTATATCTGATAAGTTGTCGTACCTGCGATATGCAGTACGTGGGCGAGACCGGGAACACTCTCCTGACCAGATTCACACAACACAGATATAATGTAAGACGCAATAAAGCTACTCACCTCCCTTTGGTGAACCACTTCGTGCTGCATGGCTGGCCTGACCTCACGAGTACTGTTTTCGAGGCCAACCCCAACTGGTCTGTCGCCCAGCGCCGCAGAGCGGAGGCGATTTGGATCGCCAGACTGGGTTCCCTGCAACCTGTGGGTTTGAATGTGGGGGTGGGTCGGGGATCTCGGGGTTTAGTCTGATGATGGCCCGTGCACCCGCCGTTGCCGCCTTTGGCGGCACCGGCTTTAATTTTGACCTAACCCTAACCCAAGAGGAACCAGCAACACCACCTTCTTCATCCCCGTCTTCGTCAAAGTGGTCCTGTACTCCTGTTGCCGTTTCCTGTTACCGTGACGCCCTGTTGCCCTTTAGGGCTCTTCTTTGGGTTTGTGGCTGCTGTTGCTCTTCGTGTGTTTTTGTGTCTCTCTTCTCCTCCTCCCCCCCTCATCTAGGATCCACCACCTGGACCTGATCGTGTATGTCCGGTTGGACTGCCCTCACCAACACCACCATCTCCTTCATCCCCAACTCCATCACCTTATCTTGGACCCTGCACTCTGGTTGTCATGTTCCGTTATCGTGATGTTCTGTTGCCCAATAGGGCCTATTAAGACTAGTTCTTACTCTTGTTGTTGTTACTCCCATCGCCTCCTGTTTACCCTCCCTGTCTACATCCTTTGGTCAGGGCCATTTGGAACGTCCGGCTGGACCGTCCTTACCAACAACACCATCTCCCTCATCTCTGGTTCCCCTCGCCTTATCCACACCTGGATCTGGGCGCACATGTCCGGCAGGACCGCCCTCACCAACAACACCATCTCCTTCATCCCCGATTCCATCCACTACCCAGATCTGGGCGCGCAGGTCTGGCTGGACCGCCCCAACCAACAACACCATCTCCTTCATCCCCATTATCCTGGACCTTGCACTCTTGTTGCCATGTTCTGCTATCGTTAGGCTATTTTGCCCTTTAGGGCCTGCTCTAGATTTTACGGTTGCGTTTGTTGTTGCCCCCACCGCCCCCTGTTTATCCTCCCTGTCTACAATCTTTGGTTCTTGTATTCAGGGTTATTTGGCAAGTTCTTTACAATGTTTAGAATATTCTCATGTGGTCCCGTGTGTCCCTCCTCAAGCCATAGGGGTTTTTACTATCATTAGTGTTACGGCTATTATTATCATTATTATTATGATGGGTGTGCGTGTGCGCATATATGTGTATACATGTATGGGTATGTATACCAGTGGAGGCTTCTCCATTGAGGAGAGGGAGGAAGATCCTCCCTAACATTGTTGAGAATAAAAATTTTAGATTGCCCCGACTATTGTAATGAATTAATGCCCTTAAATATGACTACTTTATTGCCTTTGAATATATAATGTTTGTTTCCCTTGGTAAAGGGACATTAGCACCCCCTATCGCCTATTGACAATTACTTCAGGGAGGAACGTCCTCCCTCCGCCGCCGTTGACTCCCATTCATTTTCCCGAAAGTACTGGCGGCCGGTGGATAACAAGGGTTTCAATGGGAGAGAGGAGGAAAATCCTCCTCTGAGTGGGTGGGACCTTAAGGGGTCTGATTCGCGCAAAAATCTATCCGACTGCGCTATGAACCAATAAGCAGGATCCCTGGATGTTGAGCAGTGTTGCCAGATTGGACAGATTTCCCACCCAATTGGGCTACTTTTAACCATGTTAGGCTGGAAAAATTATCATTGGGCGGGAAATCTGCCCAATCTGGCAACGCTGTCGATAACAAACCCGGTCTGCATTGCCGCGGTGCTCAGTCTGAGAGACGCAGCGCAAGTGAAATCTGCGATAGCGAGATCCTAAATGCACAATGGAAACATTGGAAACGGAGGACATTGTTAACGCTTTTACAAAAACCATTCCATTAATTCAGAAAGAGGTAGACCACTTCCCAAAATCAAGGTCATCAGAAGTAATGGCAACGTCAGTGTTGTGAGTGCTACATGGTTTGCTAGGTACGCATGACTTACTGGTAGCATTACAAGCAATTGTAACTGAAAATAAACATAGCTAAATAACTTCAGTGAGGGCAAAAATAGGTCCAATAATAGGCCCAGATTTTTTTATTTACTTTTACAAATCAATAGTAGGCCTGATTTGACTAATATGCTTTGCATCCTTTCCTTCTCAAATTACAGTGATGCCACTGGTGGCTTTGTATACATTTTGTTCACATAACTCCCTCCCTGCTATTTTGTAGTTCACCAAAACACCCTGAAACAACTTGAGTCTCACATTCTTATGCCACCATACACCAACAGTGCAAGCAGGCCAATGGCAACCAAGCGCGCAGTCCTTCCTCCCTCACTTTAAAAACCACCAGCCGCCACTGATGTATACATATATATGTGTATAGTTATCATCATTATTATTACCTTTATTATTTTCCTCTGTGTCCCGAGCGTGCCCCTTGTCACTGCCCCGCCCAGCCCACCGTCCCAATCCTAATCCTGGCCTTCACCCTTACACACACCCCCTTCTGTCCCTAAACATAACCACTCCATTGTCTGGCCCTAACCCTAACCCCACCTCCTTCTGGCCCTAAACATAACCACTCCATTGTCTGGCCCTAACCCTATCCACACCCCCTTCTGGCCCTAAACATAACCACTCCATTGTCTGGCCCTAACCCTAACCACACCTCCTTCTGGCCCTAAACATAACCACTCCATTGTCTGGCCCTAACCCTAACCAGACAGACTATTATATTCCCTCTCTTCTCCCAAGTGCTCCCTGCATCTGGTCTTCTGGCGCGATCTGCTGACGCCCCTGCGCATCCCCCCATATACACTGTGTGTGTGCCATACACATTGTATATATTTATTATCTCTATTCTCCCAAATTGCCCCTTATATACTGTATGTATGTTATACATATTGTATGCATTCATTATCTCTATTCTCCCAAATTGCCCCATATATACTACATGTGTTTGACATATTGTATATATTTATTATCTCTGTTCTCCCAAATTTCCCCATACATACTGTATGTATGTTTTACAAATTGTATATATTTATCATCTCTATTCTCCCATTGCCCCATATATACTGTATATGTTTTAGACATATTGTATATATTTATCATCTCTATTCTCCCAAATGGCCCCATATATACTGTATGTATGTTATACATACTGTATATATCTATCATATCTATTCCCCCAAATTGCCTTATATACACTGTATGTGTGTTATACATGTTGTGTATATTCACTATCTCTCTTCTCCCAAGTGCTCCCTGCATCTGGTTCTCTGGCGTCATCTGCTGGCGCTCCTGCACAGCCCAAATTGCCCCATTTATACTGTATATATATATGTGTATATCATATATATAACAGTGTTTCCCCCAGCACTGTGTTGTTAAGGCGGCCGCCTTATCAACAATAGGGCCCCGCCTTGACTACCAATGTATATAAAATAGATTAAAAAAAAAATCATTTTTTTTTTTTTTAATTATTATGCATTAACAAAGTAGAAAACTCTCGTAGGGAAAGAAAACATACTTCCATCAGGTGTAAAAATAAAGATCAATAATGCATCGGTGTTCACAACAATGGTCGTGACATCAAGCTTTTTTAATTGAATTTAACCAGGGAGACCCCCCCCCCCCCGCTCCTTGACCACCTTGACTAAGACATTTACTGGGGGAAACACTGTATATTGTATATATTTATTATATCCCCACGGACTCCCTGGATAGGTTTATTTGTTACCATTTACTGACGATTTTGCGCATTTCAAATTGTCCCATATATAGGCTCCCTGCACCTGGTACTCTGGCGCCATCTGCTGGTGCTTTTACGCAACTCAAATTGCCCCAAACATAGGCCCCATGACTGCGGTACTCGGCTTCCCATTGGTCCCCCGGTCTCCGGGCAGCCATTTTGTGTTTTCCCATGCGTGCGTCACATCATACCCTCAATAAACGATTCTCTTTGACTTATTGGGGTCAAAAGGACACGGTTCACCTCGGGTTCATTTCCTCCTCAGTTTCCTGTTGTCTTTTACATGTGCATACTCACCCATTGTCCCAACGTAACTCACCACGGCTGGTTGACTATTCCAATGCTGGACGTTAACACGGTTTGTCTGTTCTGATTTGATTGTACCTGATGAAGGCACAATAGTGTTCGAAACGTAGTACTCTATTCACTTTATATAATTTGCACTGTTAATACACATTTTGTGTACTTTGCACTTCTATAAGATCAAATCTTGTACTTGGTATACTTTTCACTTTTTGTATGTACTTTGTATACTTTGCACTCTCTTAAAACATCGACAGTTACACCAATAAATGTCGGTTTTCTGTCTGACCACATTTGCCTTTCTTGAACCATATATAAAAAACAATTAAACCGTTTAAATGTCTGCCCAACATCACGGAGACCCGTGGACCCTGGTCCACCGCACACGACGCCGTCCAAGGACGGCTAACCCCTCCAACATCCCCCCTCTGCTAGGCCTTCGCTTTGGGCCCACACATGAGGTAAGGCGTTCCTATGCGTCGGTCGCGGACCCGCGTTCACGCGTCTTATATCGCCGCGACCCCTCGCCTAGTTGCCGGCCTGCCCCCACGCGTTCCCGTCGGGACTGGTCCCCCCCTAACCCATATCGACGCGCTCCCTTGCCCCAGCCCCGGGTCTACCACCCCGCGCCTTCCCCGCACCGCGTGGCACGCAGTAGCCGCGGAGCTAACGCCCGTCCGACCCACCGACCCGTTGCTGGTCGCCGTGATGCCCCACGGCCCCGCCATCACCAAGTACCCCGTCCTAATGACCCCAGGTCCCGTGCTTCACCCCCCTCCCCCCGTCCCGTGGCCTTAAAGACCGCCACACGCCCGGGACCTTCCGGCCTGGCGCCGGTTCACGGTGGACCTCAAGTCCCCGACGCACCATGCTCCTCTGACCCGGATTTCGCCCTTAAGAACAGGGTTATCCTAGCCGCCATTAAGGCAGCACACCACCTCGCCAGGTACAGCGACCCAGAACCCCCTGCCTTCATCTCCCGACTCGCCGGCCCCCTTACCACCACCATCCGCCCCGCCGTCCCTAACGCCACCACCATGGCCATGATTGATGGTAATGCGAGGAACTGGGAGTATAACACCACAACCATTCTCATTGACCACTATAAGGCCACGGTCACCAACAAGTTGAGGGTCCTCTCACAGCTCGCGGACCCCTCTTGGCGTCGTAACTTCGACATCGCCTCCTCTTGGGCTGCACGCCACTTCGGGCGCCGCCTGCAACAAGACGCCCTCGAAGACCTGAGGACTAGGATCCGGCACCAACTTGAGGTCTCTGATCCCACCGATGACCTCCCTCTGCTCTCCGGTGTGCTGCCACTTCCCTTGTCTCCCGCCCTACCTACCTAGAAAGGTACTCCTCATCATCGGTGACTCGAACCTGGCCAGGCTCCCCCCTTACAAGAGGCACTCTCTCCAGGTAGATAGTTACCCCGGCGCGACTTTTAGACACGCGACCTCCATCCTCGGGAAAACCGCAATCACACCTACCGTTCGAAAGGTTATCCTGGCCAAAGGTTAACGATAGGACCCATAAGGGCGACCAGGGGGCCATCCGCAACCTAAAAGCTGCGCTCAGAATGGCCCATGTGGCCTTCCCCCATGCTCGGGTCCTCGTATCGGAGGTTAATTTCTCCAGGTCCCTCCCGCACGCCGAGCAGGACAATTTGCGTCGCCTGAACGCATACATCGTCGCCCACTGCCACTCCGTCCCCGCTCTACCGAGAAATTCGTTCTCTACGGAAAAAGAGGGTATCCACTGGACCCACCCCACGGCTAGCCTCTTCCTGGACCATTGGGTCCAGGCGTTAAACTGATTGCTCCCGCGCACAATGATGCGCTTGACGGGAGTAAATCTGTCATCAACCTCAGCACGTCCTTCGTCTTAACCGCTGCGCAATTCTCTGTTCTTGATAAGGGCCTTACCTTTATCCCCTCCAAGGGCGTTGGCTCTCAGGGTGCATACGACCAGGTCCGCTCCGACCTGCAGGAATATCACCGCAGGGTGAAACTCGCGGTTCATTTTGAAAATCACCCGCCCTCCGCCCGGCCCCCCTTCACGTCTAGGTCCTCTTGGGTCCCCCCCGCGCGCAACCTCCCGCCAGAGGTTCTCCATTAAACCCGCCGATAAAGGCAGCGCTGTTATCCTTATGGACCGCGAGCAGTACCTCTGGGAGGGCTATAGACAGCTCCACGACACCACGTACTACACTAAACTCCCTCGCCCCATTTACACCGACACCGTCCCCCTGGTCTCTGAGATCGTTAACTCCCTATGGAATAAAAAATTAATTGATTACAAACAGCGCAATTACCTCATTGGCGACACCGAACCCAGACCCAGGCTCTTTTATATGCTCCCCAAGATCCACAAGGACCCCGCGCTTTGGAGCAAGCCGCACGTTATTCCTCCCGGTCGCCCTATCGTCTCGGACTGTAGTAGCGAAACGTACCACACAGCCGAATATCTGGACTACTATTTATATCCCCTTTCGATCAGGCACGCCAGCTACGTTAAAGACACGTACGATTTCGTTCACAAAGTCAAACGTATGCTCGTCCCGGCGCAATCGCTCCTCTTCACTATGGATGTCGATAGCCTCTACACTAACATCGACATCGCCGGCGGAATGCGCGCCGTCCAAAACGCCTTCTGCCTGTATCCCGACATCACGCGGCCCGACGCGGAACTCCTTCGCCTGCTGGAAATAAACCTCACTCCAAACGGCCCATACACTACCTGCGTTACCTCGATGACGTCTGGGGGGTGTGGCCTCACTCGAGATCCGAGTTCGACCTGTTTCTCGCCACCCTCAACTCGCACGACCCTTCGATCTCGCTTTAATCGTGTATTAGCACCTCTTCCGTCGATTTTCTAGACACCACTACCTTTAAGGGCCCTCTGTTTCCTTCTAAACTCACGCTGGACGTTAGAGTCTTTTTTAAGGCCACCGACACGTACGCTCTTCTGCACAGGTCTAGCTTTCATCCCAAACACACATACGCAGGCTTACTCAAGTCGCAACTCCTGCGCTTTTCCAGGATATGCTCGGAGCATTCGGATTTCATGGACGCCGTTAAGGTGCTTTTCACAGCTTTGGCCGCTAGGGGCTACTCACGCTCCGCCCGACGCACCTCCATTAGGACGTTTAGGGAGATCAAACCGCCTGTCGTCGGGCCCCGTCTGACCTTTGTGACGACTTACTCGCCGTCCTCCTTGCTCCTGACCCGTCACGTAAAAACAAACTTCGCCCGTCTCATAGATAACACCGCGCTCCTACGCAACCACGGCGTCATCGCGGCCTATAGGAAGAATAAAAACCTGCGTGACATACTTGTCAGGGCTAAACTCCGCCCACTATCTGAACCTAGGTCCACCAGACGCGCAGAATTCTTCCTCTTCCGGCCATGGGTCCGCAACCCGCATAACGGCGACGTGTTCCGCACCCAAAGGCAATCGGGCCCAGCGACCAAAAACTGTGTCTATCTCATTCACTGTCTTACGTGCGAGGTCCAATATGTCGATGAGACCCGCAATACCCTCCTTACTAGGTTCACGCAGCACCGGTATAACGTAAGACACCAAAAAGACGCACACATTCCGCTAGTCAGGCATTTCATCCAACATGGCTGGCCTGCCCTGACAGCGACGGTACTGGAAGCCAATCCCGTCTGGTCCACCGCCATGAGACGCAGAGCGGAGCGTCTCTGGATGGACAGACTGGGGACAATACAGCCTGCGGGTTTAAATGTGGGGTTGGTCGTGGTTTCCGAACTGTAAATTGATGATGGCCCGTGCACTCGATGCCATCTTAATGCTAACTCGATGTCATCTTAATGCTTGTACCTAACCCAAGAGGAACCTCTGGTCCTGGGGCTGGACATCCCACTTGGCAAAGTCATAAATATTATTCTTCCTCACTGTGGCCCTACTTTTGTCCTTCGGGCCACATGCCTTCACTTTCTCCTTGAAGGGCAGGAACATTCACTCCATTATGGCCCGTGCTTGAGCTGCCCCATAATGTGCGTCCCTCCGCAGGTCATCCGTGACCACGTTCGATGGCATGACTGTGAGGTTCATAAAGAACCCCCCGTCTGTAATGGCTATATAGGTGCCATGTACAAGTTTGAATATTCGCTGCTCCTTTCCGCTGAGCCCCGCCAAGTCAACGTGTTTTTTGATAAACTGGTAGTGGGGAGCCACCACTGGGGGCCACTTCATCGACAAAAAATTGACCCCGGTATTGAGGGCGCTGAGCTCCCTCACTTCCAACACAATCCCATCGATGTCGAAGGTGAATTCAAGGGATGCCATCTCGCCATCACAGCATGCCGCTGATAGGGGACAAGCAACCTCCTCGTCTTGTAGAAATTCTGAGGCAGACTTGGCCTTTTGAAAAGGTTCCAGCACACTGCTGGTGTTGTCAGCAGCAACTTCAACAAAAGCCGGGACTTCCGGCTCTGGGTCCTCCCAGAGCATTATTGCAATTTGTTATAGCACTCAAAAAATTAGAGATTTTGTTAGGTGATGAAGGACGTCAATCTCAGAGCAGAGCAAAAAGCAGCTTGTCTCTAGCTGGTTTGTAAACTGAATGAGAGGTAGGGATAGGATTGGTTGGTCAGAGGGTTTGAAAAGGTATACAATGTTGCAAAATCCCAAATCAGCCGACGCCAGGAGCCAATCAGGCGGGGTCAAGGAAAGTTCAATCTGGTATTTTTCCATTCTGGTGTTTAGCCACAAAAGTGGCTATGGCCATAACCATTATGTAGATCGATCGATCTATCTATCTATCTATCTATCTATCTATCTATCTATCTATCTATCTATCTATCTATCTATCTATCTATCTATCTATCTATCTATCTATCTATCTATCTATCTATCTATCTATCTATCACCTTGGGTGTCTTGAAAGGCGCCTCTAAATTAAATGTATTATTATTATCGTGTTGAAAAGAGTTTATCTATCTATCTATCTATCTACGTATCTATCTATCTACGTATCTATCGTGTTGGGAGTAACACGTTACAAAAGTGGCTATGGCCATAACCACTATGTAGGTCTAGCTATGTCATTCATTATGCTATGAATTCTCTTTGAATGAAATTGAGAAGACTGTCTATCTATCTATCTATCTATCTATCGATCCATTTATCTATCTATCCATCGTGTTGGGAGTAACGCGTTACAAAAGTGGCTATGGCCATAACCATTATGTATGTCTAGCTATGTCATTCCTTATTCTATGAATTTTCTGTGAATTAAATTGAGAAGTCTATCTATCTACACTGAAAAAAAGTAAACATTGGCTCAAATTAAAAAAAATTGAGGTAATCGATCACACCTAATATTGTAGTTTCATACAATATAAATAATTCATTTGATTTGACCTGAAATATTTAACTTCATGTAAACCCATTTCTGAAGGTTAAAAAAAATAATTGTAATACCTTTTGATTTACACTCAGAAGCCATTCCTTTTCAACACAAAATTTTATTGTTGAATTAAGATTTTTTTTCAACATCTCAACCATAACGGTTACAAACAGCATTTGGGCTTTTTTTTTTTTTTTCACTGAACAGTGACCATTCCATCAAGGAATAATAAAAAGTGTAATAAACAAATCAGTGCTCTCCAGGTTTATCACAATGCCCACTAGTGCCTGTGAAAACTAAGGGAGATTATTTTGTCAATACTGCAGCAGAAATGCAGTTATGCTAGTGTAAGTTTCAAACAACAACCTCAAACCTCGATTCCTGCAGTTCAGGCCATTGTACGTCACACTTTTAGCCAGGCATACACCATCCAACTCTGGGTGCCTCTGCTTCAGAGCAAATGCTATGTCCTCTTTTAAAACATCAATGGGAAGACTTGAAACATTAGCTACTTCCAGGGGAGATTTAGGAAAACTCAACATGTGAAGGTGATGTGCCATGAGAAACTGGTGTCTTTGTGCTAAGGACAGAAGCACATTTTTGAAGCAGGTTGTATGCCGCACAACTCTTTTTAGTCAGGCAGATAGGTGCATCCATACATAAGAATTGTGGGTTTATACGTACAAGCATGAAATTTGGCACAGTCATATATAATAGTCTAATGAATAATTCCAGATATGGAGCCACCGCGAAAACGTCCTATGGTAGCCATGGCGGCCATTTTATAAAATGGCAGTTTTGACCGCAGATATGTTTTACCAGACTACACAAATGCTTCATTATGTTCTTATGAAATTACTCTAGATACACATATAGTGCCATCATTACAATCACCAAATGATCACAACTTCAGGGCTTAAGTTTAATTTTTCAAAATGGGGGGATTCCCCCCTTAAGAGCTCCACATAGGGGGAATTTTTAAAGTTTAGGGGGGATACTACTTGGGAGCTTGCGAGTCTTACATTTGGCCCCCAACACTCATTTAAGGGATTCTCATCATTAAATTCCTTATACAAATGTCCTCATGTGCTATTATTTTAACAGTCGTGTACTGCACTCGGTCTTCTGCTTTATCTTTACTCAGTTGAAAAATGAAGAACAGAAGAAGTCAAACACTTTGTTTTCAATGAATTCATTAACTTTTAATCCTTTTACATTTTTGCATTAGCCTACTGAAAGCTCATGGAAATAATTGCCAAGAACAGCACATGGGTCGTGTACAACTTTTGAGAGGGAGAGAGCGAGAAGGAACAAGCGTGAAGGGGTTCCGTGTGCCTACGCACGCGCAAAGGCGCGCACACTAGCGCGCCTTTGTGTTTGTCGCCACTAGATCAAAGATTGTACAAAGGACAGATGCACCACCGAAATCGGAAGATGGTTTGTCAAGTGAAGTCAATAGACCCGAATTCATACACGCCGTCACGTTCTTATACATTTATCAGAAAACAAGGTGAAATTTGTGCGGGATTGATGTGCTGGCCTGAGTTGCGGGATATGAAAAAAATATATTATATATACCGGTATATATAATATCCGCCATCCCGCGCTGAAATGTAAGCCCTGATCAGTTACTTAACAACAAATATTTTCCAAATAAGGCTTCAGGTAGAAGTGTCTGTTCCTCAGCTTTCCTTGCTGTTTTGACATACGCGCACTGTCAAGCTTGCGCAGCTGTGTGTGGGATGGGCGTGGGGGACGCTTTGCCATGGCAACGGGGGAAAAAAACGTTCAAGCGCCAAACCAGCTGCGAGGATTCCCACCTGTGTAGGTATTATTAATTATTATTATTATTATTATTATTATTATTATAGCAGCTAGTGAAGTACATTTCCCTAGGTAAAATAATTCTGGGCGGATATTGAAACTATGGCGGCCGAAATTAGACTATATGTCGTCAATGTGTGGGAAATATAAATTCTGATCCTATTTCAGATAGTTGAAGTTCATGTGCGTTGCTGTGGGTTAATTCGACCTAAATAGAATAATGAATTAGCTATGGGCATCTGATGGTTCGACATGGTTCCATCAGGATGTTTGTGACATAAAATAACACAGATTATCATTTGTATTTTCAGGTAGTTGTAGAGGTGGTGGTTAGTTGCTTGTAGGTGTTGGGAATGGAGACATGTCCAACAGTTATCAGCTAGTGGATCCACTGCAACCTGGACCATCAAAGGCGCTGGTACAGACGGATTGGAACAAGTGTGTTTTGTGCCAAACAATCACACCAGAACGTTTGCAGTGCCCAACAGAATCAAAACGGCACGATGTTGGAGTTGGTTATTCTACCATTGCCTCCAGAATCAGACGTTTCAATGATCTTCACGAATTACCGATGCCACTAGAATTAGGACGCCTTGATGACGGAAATGGCATTGAAGCTACGTTTCATGAGAACAATGCCAGGTGGCACAAATCCTGCCAATCAAAATTCAATAATACAAAATTACAACGAGCAGAAAAAAGGAAATGCACACAGGATTGCGACACTGATGCTACTACATCCAAGAAATACACTCGTCAAGTCGCTCATCATGAAGTGCCAGCATCGGATGTCTGTTTTTTATGCGAAGATGCGTCGACTTCCGAACCAATCCGTGAGGCATCAACTTTTCGTCTAGACTCCCGCGTACGAAGATGTGCATTAGAGCTGCAGGATGAGAGGCTACTTGCAAAATTGAGTGCTGGGGACATGGTCGCACAAGATGCTAAATATCATCCAAGGTGTCTTGTTTCACTTTACAACAAAGCTAGATCGTTACAAGATAAACAGAAGATAGACACAACTGATAAAGTCAACCATGGGATTGCACTAGCCGAGTTGCTGTCATTTATAGATGAAACAAGAATGGATGAAGAGCATGCCCCTGTCTTTAAACTTGCAGATCTCGTCAAACTTTACTCTAATCGTCTAGACCAACTTGGAGTGGAGCAGCATGTCCGACCACATAGCACAGAGTTAAAAAATCGCATCCTGGCCCAATTCCCAGACCTTACGGCTCATAAGGAAGGGCGTGATATACTACTTGCATTTGATAAAGATGTAGGACCTGCCCTCCGTAAAGTCTGCAAAGAAGACTACGATGACGAAGCCATATGTCTTGCAAGGGCAGCGAAGATAGTACGGAGAGATATGTTCCAAACTGAAGCTACATTCACAGGTTCATTTAATGAGGACTGCCAAGTAAAATCAGTACCTCAGTCACTGTTGTCTTTGGCGGCCATGATCCTCGATGGCCCCAACATCAAGTCTCAATCAGGTGAAGGTGTACCCCAAGCAACTCTCAGCACAGCCCAGTTGTTGCAGTACAATAGCTCCATCCGTCGCAGAGCGGGTAGTACTACTGTGCGTCACCACAAAGACAGAGAAACCCCATTGCCCATCTACGTGGGACTCGCAGTCCATGCAAGGACTCGGAAACGTGATCTCATTGAGATGCTGTTTGACCTCGGACTGTCCATCTCCTATGACCGGGTGATGACAATCTCCACATCCATTGGAAACAGAGTGTGTGAGCAGTATCACCGAGATCAGGTAGTGTGTACACCCAATCTACGGAATGGCTTATTCACAACAGCAGCGGTTGATAATATCGACCACAATCCGAGCTCCACAACGTCGACAGATTCCTTTCACGAGACTGGGATATCACTATTCCAGCACCCCAGTCAGCATAATAATGGGACAGACCGCAGGGAACACAGCGTCCTTGAACAGCTATCAACTACCACTACACTGTCAGAGCTCCCAGAGTCCTACACCTGTGTTCGTCCGCTGGTGTTACCTCGGAAGGATCCTCCACTCCCAAAGGCTGATGGTCCATTGAAGAGTGATGGGCAGGAGATCATCCAGGCATTGCACCAAGAGTATTGGTCCGTACCTTTAATACTTTAAGATGATACCATGTCTAAGAACCTGATGCAATAACATTATTGTTGTACCATGAGTAAATGTTTGATTGTTTTCTGACAATTTTAATGTACTTGCTTAACTTATAGGTGGCTGGATACTGTGAAACAGAGGTATCTAGAAATTCCACAAAGTGACAGTAACTTATCATGGGCAGCCTACCATGCCATTAAGGAGTCAGGACAAGATACTCTGCCGGCGATCACAGCACTACTTCCCCTCTTTCCGGACGACTCCAAGTCCGTTGGTATGATACGGCACTCCATGGATGTGATTAAACAAGCTGTGATGGAAGTCAACCCAGGACAGACACCAGTGATCACTGTGGATCAACCTCTCTACACCATCTCCAAACAGATACAGTGGACTTGGCCATCAACATACGGGGAAGATCATTTCGTCATCATCTTGGGAGGGCTGCATATAGAGATGGCTGGACTAAAAGTGATCGGAGACTGGCTGGAAGATGCTGGCTGGGTGGAAGCCTTGGTTCAGGCCAGAGTTGCTTCTCCTGGAACTGCAAATTTATTTCTGAAGGCATCTCATGTTACAAGAACCAGACATGCGCATCAAGTGACAGCAAGCAGCTTATATATCCTACTAACAAAGTCTTATGCTCATTACACAGAGTCTCTGGAGTCTGAAAGCCAACCTGAATCCTTTGATGACTGGTGTGGTCAACGAATTTGAGATGTGCCACAGTTCGAATTCTGGCACATCACTCTTCAACTGGAACTCCTCCTCTTAACGTTTGTCAAGTCACTGAGGACAGCAAACCTCCCCCTGTACATTGACAGCCTCACACAGCTTGCACCATGGTTTTTCAGCATGGACCACACCAACTATGCACGATGGGTGCCGGTCCACATACGAGACATGATGAGTCTTAGCAAGTCACACCCAGAAATTGCCACTGAATTCACCAATGGCAAATTCACAGTTCACAAGACAAAACGAGTGTTCTCATCCATGGCCATTGACCAGGCTCATGAGCAAAATAATGCTGCTGTGAAGAGTGACGATGGTGCTAAAAAAAAACTTTTTCAAAAGTGGTAAGTAGCCCTTACCCTAACCCTAACCCTAACCCTTCATCTGACGAAGCCTAACCGGGTGAAACGTTAGGAACGCTCTCTATTTCTGTGGATGTAAAGTCAGTTATTCTGGTGAACTGTTGTTTTAGCAACTTTGGAGTTTTTAATTTGGATGTACTTTATTTTAATTATTTTACTTTGTTTGTTTTAACTCAAACAAAGTCTGTTTTTACTTGGTCAACCTGCATTTTGGAGCGATTCAACTTTATTCTTTTTTAACACCTGTGGAAATTACCTCATTCCCTTTGGTTTTAATCGAATCTCCTTCAAATGCTTTTTTGGCTGGTGAGTACAGAGACATCTACGTGTTCAGCTTTTTTTAACTTTGGACTGTAATCAGCTTTTGGGATATTCTACAACCCCATCGGGCGGATCAACGACATCCTGTCACCTAACCCAAGCACAGCCTACCTCCCAGCTAAAGACTACTCGACGGAACCGATTGGGGAAATCGATTTTATTCTTGCTAAGCTAACCATGCCTCCTAGCTAAAAGACATTGCACCAGCTGACCGGTTATGACATTATTATTATTTTACATGCTTTGTTTATCTTATGGTTACAACTGCATCTATTGTTTTAATCGCCATCTTTTGCAAGCTACGGTTTTAACCTTATTCTAATTTGGTGGATTTTACATCTCTCTTTTATCTTTTCCTTCTTTCCTCTATGTTGGTTCTTTTTTAAAAACTCCAACTCCCAAACCCCCTCCTCTTTTTGTAAATAGTCCTAGGCCTTTTTTATTTTCATTCCATTTTATCTTCTAACGAAATGGCTAATGATTTTCGAAATAGGTTTAGCCTATTGGGTAGGCCCACTCACCTTACAGACCCACAGAAACACATAAAATTGACTCCGGTCGGGACGAGTCCTTCAACCGATCTAGACCCGAAATTAATAAAACATTATTTTCAAATATTACAATCAATTCATCATACAGAAATTCTAGAAGTATCTATTAGAACAGGCATCCCACCATTAGGGATGGCTAGGAAAGTGGCTCAACTTACAGCATTCATTAAACCGGCGGCACCTGACGATCTGGTCTTAAACCAAATCAAAGAGAACACAATGGAGTACATGATCATAAATGTAAAGACCTTAATACAACATTATACACATACTATAGCAAAGATCCATACTAACCTGGGGCCATTTAACAATGAGGCCCTCGACAGAGCCCTTCGGTGGGCCCACCAGCGCTATGCCAGACCCCTTACTCCGTCTTCCATCTCCGCACTGCGGCTGCTGCTGTCGGCCCCGGATCCGCCACCGCCTGCCACTCCACTGCTCCTCTCGGACCTTGGGGCCTTTCCACCGCTTCCCAGACGACCACAGTCCACTATGGCACCTTTCAAGCATCGAAACACCTTACAGTTTTTCTCAGTCGCTTTGGTTCATTTCTCAGATCAGAATTGAAATTCTCAAAACTACCTGTTCAATCTTCACATCAGTGTGTCACTTGTGCACATGAAAAAAACAGTTTCTCATTTATTTGAACACGTTGCGAATGCTTTGGTACATCCATGCACATGATTATGTACAATTCTCTGCTCTTTCCTACATTATCAATTGCTTATATCATGTTGATCAAAATGTATTGTAATGGTCTCTATGGAATAGTCTCACCCCCACAACTTTTAGGTATTAGTTCATTGCATAAGTCTTTACATGCAAAATGGTTGAACAAGTTGTCATAATATGTCAAGCCTATTTCTATACATTTCTATACACTGGCATTAGACTCTTTTTTTTGTTTTTTCTATATCTGTCCTGAATTGGTCAATTGCTACCAGGTGAATCTTGACTTTCCCTAAAGAAGGGAAATCTGTGAAGTGTTAGATCAACCAACGATCAACCAGTACTGGAATAGCTCAAAGGTGCCTCTCCTGAGCCATGAACTGGCAAGTATATAGCTGGAGCAACACAATGTTACATTGTCTGAGAATTTGTGGCCCAACAGACAGGAACGTCAGGAGTTGTAGGATGACTGCACTGTAATTCCTACAGCAATGCATGTACAGTTTACCCTAAGGAGATTTTCCTATGTTCACATTTCGAGCAATGACATGGTCTGTCAACAAATTACAGCACAAATAGTCAAAGCTTAAATGTGAATCTTGTCCAATCTCTTGCAATCAATCTCCCACATACACTAAGGTGTAACTTACAATTTACAGTAATTGTCTTCAAAACTTTAGACATAGTTTACATCAGAACATCCCTCCAGAGGACACTGTTATATTGACAACATGACTAAGCAATTTGACTGTCTTATCCGTAGACAATGACACAAGGACTTGTCATTCTGATGGCACTGACATGTTCATTGAAACAGATATTTACTTTTTAGAGATGAACTAAGGATTTTGAGCAAGAGGCTGGCTTTTGCAGTTAATCCATGGTGTTTTGCTATTTGAACACATTGTTTTGAGAAATGCACTTACTGCTTTGCAAATTTCAATTCTGATCTGAGAAATGTACCAAAGCGTCTGAGAAAAACTGTAATGCTACCGTCCAGGCCACTAACTATTCCTTCCCTTCTTACCCTTCCAACTCTATGCCCTAACTTAACCCAACGTTTTCCTACATCTGCCCCTCAACCACCGCGACCTAGCCGCGTCCCGCTACCACAAGGCCCACAGCGCTTACCAGTGACCAGGCCACGTCCTCCTCCGGTCGTCCCACCGGTGCGGACCACCTCGGCAGTCATTGACCCTCCTGGCGTCCTGGAGACGAGCCTTGGATCTCCCACGCCGGACCCGGAGCCCCCAGTCACCATTCCCGCTTCCTCAGCCCCTAGACCCAACCGTCTCTCCCTCGCAAGTGCCGCGACCCGGAAGCGACTCTGTCCGTCGTCCTCCTCGCCGGCGCTGACCACTCCACCACCTGGTCAGGCGGTGTTACCTTCCATGACAAGGAACAAGATAATCATCACTAAGAATGGCTCAATTCAGAACTCTGACTCACTCACAGGTTGCGTGGAGATTCACCCTTGCCCTCTCACGCCTCCTCTGACCACTCCTGCTGTTGTTGCCCTTGTCCCAGTGGGAAAAGGTCTGAGTCGCCAAACCCCGACTTCTCCTTCCCTTTTCTCTTCCCCTATGCTCAGTGCTTCCTACCACCAGCCCTGCATACACCCCCTACGAACCGCAAAGCCACTATGTGGTCCCTTTCTATTAGAAAACACATGATTATCACGGGCGATTCCAACTTGGCCCGCATCCCAAAAAGAAAAATGGACGACATCCAGATAGATAGCTTTCCAGGAGCCACATTAAGACATCTAACAGCCATCTTGCAGAAACACACATCTGCCAGATCGGACACTAAGCTCTTCTTATTGTCTATTGGCATAGACAACTGCCTTAGACAACAGACAGCTATCACAATAATTAAGGACACCCGACGTTTAATTAGGACGGCCAGAGAAACATTCCCCCAGGCTCGCATTGCAATTCCCCTCATAACGGTATCTATCAGGCTATCCGCCACCCAACTCCGTTGTGTCAAGTCTTTTAATGACTTTGTGAGGGAGAATATCGAGGACGTTGACTCACGTGCTGGTTATCTCAACACACTGTCGACGCTTAAGGTAAGGTGACCAGACGTCCCCGATTTCCGGGCACAGTCCCCGTTTTCGGTGATCTGTCCCCGGTCAAAGCTGTCCCCGGAAATGTCCCCGATTTTGACACTGAATGGGGGGAAAATGCGCGCAGACTCAAACACCAGTTATTACGGTAGTCATTTAACGCATCACCAGAGAAGACGTCGTATGACGTACAGACGTTATCAGGACGTATGACCAGACGCAGCAGCGTCAACAACAACAATCTAGAGGCGGCAAAAAATGAAAAAGAGAAGATCAGCGGTCTCATAAATGGTATGTTGTGTATGAAGTTATTTATTTTGCGTGAATTGGCAGTAGACTTGGCTGTGTGTGTGTGTGTGTGTGTGTGTGTGTGTATGTGTGTGTGTGTGTGTGTAGTGATGTAACGTTAAAATAAGTATGATTGTTTATCTGAACTGAAGACCTAACGTAACTTAATAAAAGTCAGTGAACGTTAACATCATGACAATGTTTTCATATCTGTCATTAGTGAAGCTGTAATGTTAACGTTAGCATGAGATTACCAGGTGATGGCATTGTATGTGGCTCTGTTTTGGAAGAGGGGGAGGTGGAAGACTGCTTTGGTAGCATATGATTTTCCTGTAGGCATAGGGACCTGAGACTGTTAAAATAATAATAATGATGATATTATTAATTAATAATAAATTAATTAATAATAAGTCAATGGTTGATAGTTGTGTGTGTTAGGCTGCTGTTTTTTGTGTCGGGCTGTGTGGGTAACCAATGACTGTAGTAGTTATAAATGCAGACAATTTGATTAGCTGATGCCCTGAGTCACTGTTTTATATGTCACCGTTTTTAGTAAAGGTATAATAAATAAATAAATAAATAAGTAAACAACACTGAAGGAGAGAAGAGGAAAAGAGCAGAGAATAGTGTGGAAAGGCGGAAATAAAGAAGTAAACAACAGAGGGAAGCTAAGGAGAGAAGAAAGAAGGGTGAAGAAAAGAAAAGCATTGAAGGAGAAGAGAACAGACGAGAGTATTACATCTTTTTATATGTTTTGACTTGGTAATTATTATTAATTACATCTTGATGATATTTACTAGCTACTGGTCTGGCAGCTGTCTTTGCACATGACACTTAACTTTGGAAGAGAGATTTTTTTCTCATGACGTATTATTCTATATTTGTGTTTTTGACACTTATGTGCACTACTGATACATGATATTTGTGGGTGCTGATATTTTTTATTTATTAACCTTTTGCAGGGGCGCCACAAGGGATGTTGGGCCCCATGAAAAGATATCACACTGGGTCCCACCATCACACACAGGCAACGCCAACCATGTGCAGTTTCTGTAACCACACCTCTACCTGTGAAGGCTTCAATTATCTTATAGTCCGATACTAACTTTACAATATCTACTGACACTGAGCTGTGATAATATAACACTGTGAAGACATGCAGGAAACATTCTGCATACTGAGAAAGTGTTTGTTTAATTATAAATTTCATTTTCTATTAAAATCCATTAATGATGTTTCTTTTAACCTAACTAATGTTCTAATATTTTTTAAGGGCCCCTGTCAGTCACTGGCCCACAGAATTGTCCTAACTTTTCGCCCCCTAATGGCGCCTCTGACCTTTTGTGTAATAAAAGCTGGTTAAAATACATGAAAAAGTACTTGTCCCCATTTTTTATTTCATAATGATAATATGTAAGGATTTTTCCCCGCCGCATTGAAAATGTCCCCGATTTTCATTTCAGAAATCTGGTCACCTTAGCTTAAGGTACGAACACACCAAACGCGTAACCCGCGTAAGATTCACGTGCGTAACGCAGCTAAAATGTTGCTTGACCGTTTTGTGTCAAAAATGGTCCTACGTACGCAGCTACGCGCCTGTGGCTGCGCTTGATTTAGGAGTCCGAGGAAGGAAACCCAAACGCCGCCGTGTTTGGGTGCATGATAGAGCTTGGATCGGGTTAGATTAAAGGTTGGGTAGGTGATTTGGGAAACGCCAGCAGATTTTGAAAATACACAACTCAAATGGTCCTACCCCCTCTCCTTCAACGCTGACTCTGACTCCACCCATTCCAAGTACCTGGACGCGCAATCATGCACGAGCGCGAACAGAGATGCGCGAGAGCGAGCCAGGCTAGCGTAGGTTTTCGTTTAACAACATGGCACTACATTCAGCTGTAAGTTGCACCCAGTACCGCGGGAAGTAGGAGTGCTGGGGGTGCTGCAACACCCCCTGTCCGAGGCCCTGTCTTATCACAGAAAACTATCATTTCTAAACACTCCGGCCAAAGTGGAGATTTCTGAAAACGCCGGTTATGTGTTGTCGTGTCAACGGGGAGAAACGGGATTTTAGGTTCTGAAGCGTCACATTATGCACCAGGAAATGCTTAACGTCATGTGAGCGCCCGCTGTACCGTATTGGTCCGAATATAAACACAAACCCCATTGTAAGACGACCTATATTTGGAAAAAAGATTTGAAGACCAGATCCGTTTTTTATGAATTAATAAATTGTATTCATTGAAATAATAAACGAAAATAAAAAGGCATCGAATAAAACACTGCATTGCCACTAAACAGTAGTGCAAATAGGCCGTACTGATGTGTACACCAAAGACTATTCCTGACACTCCTCTGCCCCGCTGTGTTCGCTCTGGCTGTGGTCGCTCCGAACTGTTTCGGCCCGTGGCAAAGCGAGTCATCCTCGCTGCTGTCCAAGGCATTTTGAGACGCAGCATTTATTTAATGCTCATATGACCTAGTGCTGAAGGTTATATGAAAAAGTGTGAGGGTAGCGGTGGTGCGCTAAACTTGTTCTGTGAGCAGCTGGATGTGAACGATCGATTTTCAACTGTCCGCGCATGCACTGGTGTAATTGAGCTGCGCTGCTATACATCTTTTTTTATCAATGTAACGAGTTGCGAGTCTAGTGCAGGCTGAGTTTTTTTTTTTCCCAGCACCCCCTGCTGAGAATACGTTCTCGCTGCAATGGTTGGACCAGATGTTATAAACATTAAACGGTCACATAAATCATTACTATTTTTAGAAAATGTATGTTTGTTTCATATAATTGTATTGGAAGTCCTGGTTTTCACTAGGGTTGCCGCGGTGTGGACATTTTCACACCGAGTAATACACTCGTCTCCACACCGGTATTACCGAGTATAAACGGTATAAACTTTGAAACTAGGTCAACCGCCACACAAGCATCGGTTTTTAGACCCTTCTCGTCCTTCAGTTGCCGCCAACGTTCGAAAGCAGCGCCTAGGATTATTCTTGATTTCAGTTTTTCTCTTTCAGCGTTTTTATTATCAATTACTCTCTGAAAAAGAGTTTTCCTTCTCTTTGCTGGTGGTGGTGGTGGTGGTGGGGATGGTGGCGTCTTGTCTGCCATGGAAATTGTCTTCTACTGCTAGGTCCAAATGTGGATTAACTAGTTCCAGTAGCTACCGCAGGTTAACAACAAACAGGAGCTTGCTCTGGGTCACGAGCTCTGGGTCACGAGTACTGCACGAAGGGGTCGCGCGCGGGGCGCGGGGGAGGGGGACTGCAGTACGACCGTTTGATTGACGTACTTACTGTCCAATGCAACTCGGTGGCAATGGAAATGATTGGCTGGAGTTTTTCGAGCCCTGCCCGTTCCACAGATGATTGACTTGTTTAATTTTCATGTCAGTACTTCTAACTCAGTGGCTGTAAGCGGGTTATGATAAGGATTTCAAGTAATTTTGCAAAAATGGCCAAAAAAGCAAATCACCTATACAACCTTTAAATAATCTCAGATATAAATAACAATAATCGGGTTAAAAAACTTCACATGGTGTGTCTGGTGTGTTTCCAGCATTCGTAGTGTTGATCAGCAGAGATATAGTCCGCCAAGACGTTGAGGTTGCATAGCAACCAGAGACGCTGTCCATGCAAGTGAATGGAGCGTTCCCTCTTCGTCATAACTATCAAACCAAACATCCTTCACATTCACCGAGCGAACATTATGAAAGTGTTGCATATTCTCGAAGAAAGTTGTCCAATCCCGGGTTGCTTTAACTCACTTCATTTATTATAAAGTCGTCGGCATGTTTCGGCATGGTAAGTGAAGCTATACGGAGGGAATTCTAGGAATCGTGTAGAACACGTGTGAGAGGAAAATACCGTGATCTACTTCAAGCCCCCGGGCTTAGGCCCGGGGGCTCTCTGCTCGTCTACCTATTGATCTCTGGCCATCTCCACCCCTTGTCCTCAGGTAGAGACCGTCAAGTGGGCGTGGCCTAGTGGGCGTGGCCGGGGTGCCGTACTGGCTTCGGCTTCTTCGTATATATAAAAGCGCTGCTATCTGTGGCTGGAGCAGCCTCCAATAAGATCTTGCTCCGCTTGTGGCTATGTATAGTATTTACGGCTTATGTTTGGTCCTGCTTCATTGGGTCTATGTGTGGGTAGCTTAGATTCTTAAAATACGTAACAAAAGTAAAATGCACATTTCTCGCTAAAAATGTTTACATAAACGCATTTAATGGCGTAACTATGTTACTATTTCAGGAGATCCTCGAACGAGGCCTCACCTTCATCACGACACCGTCACTCCCAGACCGTGACCTATTGAGATGAGATCTACATACTTACCACAGACGGTTAAAAATTCTCGATTATTTTAAATATAACACAGATTATTTTTACTTACCTTTTACTACGCCGTCTATCTGGGAACCAGCCTTGAAGTCCGTCTCGAAGCCTATACGCCAGCTCATCGATCAGGACCTCCGCCTCTTCCGTGACCTCCGACCTCGACGTCCTGTAGGGGAGGCCAATATTACTGTCCATCAACAACAGGCCCTCAACAAACTAAAATCTCACCATGAGATTATTATTAAACCGGCGGATAAGGGAGGGCAAATTGTAATACAGGACCGTACTAATTACATTCTGGAGGCGACGCGTCAACTTAATGACCCGGTCTACTATCGCCCTCTCACGGATCCTCTGTACCTTGAGATTCAGACAATGGTTAGGCTTTTAATTGACCAGATGAGGGAAAAGCATCTCATCAACGCAAAACAGGCACACTACCTATACGGCCCGGATCTCCCTCCGGCGAGATTATTTTACCTTCTCCCCAAAATACATAAACCCCCAGAGAATTGGACTGTTCCATTCGTGGTTCCTCCAGGACGCCCCATAGTTAGCGATGGGGCTAACTATGTGGCTCCGAATCATACTACCTGGCGGAGTTCATACTTTTACATTAACCCCCTATCTCACACTCACCCGAGCTACCTTAAGGACACATACACCTTTGTCAACAAGTTGAAGAATCTCACCGTCCCTGATAACACGTTTATCTTTTCAATCGACGTTGACTCCTTGTACACGAACGTCGACACTGTCCTGGGCCTCGAGGCTGTGAAGAAAGCATTGTCTTCGTCACCGGATTCATCTCGTCCCAACACATTTATTTTAAAGTTTTTAGAAATTACCCTTACCCGCAACAACTTATTATTTGATAAATCCTTCTTTCTACAAATATGCGGCTGCGCAATGGGAAGGAAATATTCACCGGCCTACACAGACATCTATCTGGCAGACTGGGAGGAATCTGCATTCCTTAAATGCCCGTCACGCCCCCTAGTCTATTTCCGTTACTTAGATGATATCTTTGGCCTCTGGGACGAATCAGAAACAGAATTTAACCATTTTATACATATCCTTAACTCACACCACCCCCGTATCAAACTCAAACACACTCTCCATCTCCAGCAGGTCCCCTTCCTAGACACAGTAGTTTTCTTCACAGACACGAAGGATGGACACAAAACATTAGCAACCAAGGTTTATTTTAAAGACACTGACAGGCATTCCTTATTATTTAACACCAGCTACCATCCCAGGCATACTTTCAGCTCCATCATCAAGTCCCAACTAATCCGTTTCCACCGCATCTGCTCTCTACCTCATCACGTAGAGGAGGCCACCAGGACCCTTTTCAAGGCCCTTAGACCTCGCGGCTATTCCAAACGTTTTCTTCTGACTATTAAAGGGAAAGTGACCGCCCTCTTCCAGCCAGACCGGCCCGTTCTCCCTGAAAAAAAGAACACAGAACAAAAGTTAATTCCATTAATTACTACATTTTCGCGACAACTAGGCCCCCTCAAGCAAGCTAAAAAGCAACATTTTAATTCTGCCATACCTCAAACCGCCCCACTCGCTTCTTTTAAAATACTAATGTCCTACCGCCGTAATAAAAACCTACAGGACATTTTAGTCCATACGACTCCCCACTCTCCCTTACCCCACTCTTCTCACCCTCTCTAACTCTAAACCCTTCAACGTCCTATCACCCCTCTGCCCTCTGGGTTTGAGATGTGAATAGGATATCAGAGATGCCCAGAAAGGCAGGGGAGAATGTAGGGACAGACATCCCACACCTCCTTACCTCTGACTCCCCACCCTTTTACCCCCACCACTCTTCTCACTCTCTCTAAACCTAAACCCTTCAACATTTAAAATTTAAAAAGTTTGTTTTTAATCCTAAACCTAACCTTTAGCTTTATTCCCTAAACCCATCCCTAAAACCATTTTTTATTTATTTAGAATGATATTGTTACGGATTTTAAGCACATAAACTGCCCCCACATAGCCACTAGGAAGCAGGTCGTGTGCGGTCGCATCGATCTGGTCTTCAGATTAAAGTTGTGCAAAGCATTGCGTACTAATCAGGGAGGCATTTTTGAGGCAGCTATGTAGAAAAACCATATGGAACATCTTTTATTCCAATACTATAACTAACTCCTTCCTGAAGCCAAGCAAGCAAAGACGACAAAATGCCACCGAAGAAAACAGCAAGCCAGCCTGACGAGGCGGAGGAGATTAGAAGATCGCTTGATTTCTTGTCAGCTGAGGTGGCAAAAATCTCTGCGCAACAAACAAAAATCATGGATCTGATGGGTGAAATCCACACACTCAAGATACAAAACATCGAAAAGGACACAAAAATCACGCTACTGGAAAACCGAGTGGACGATCTCGAGCAATACTCCCGCATGAATGATTTAATCATCAGCGGTCTGAGGACCAAACACCGGAGCTATGCCAGGGCTGCTGCGGCATCCGAGGACACCGCCGCCGGGAGGCAAGGGACCGACGCTTCCGAGGACGACCGCGAGTCGCTGGAGCAACAGGTCCTTTGCTTTTTGGAAAGCAAGGGCATCTCTGTTGACAGCGGAGACATCTAGGCCTGTCACACCCTGCGTAGTAAAAACAAAACGATCGCGCCTGCAATAATAATCCGGTTTACCAACAGAAAGAACCAACAAGCAATCATCAGACAAGGAAGGAAATTAAAAGGAACCGACGTCTACATAAACGAAAACCTCACAAAGAAGAACGCGGACATCGCAAGGAAAGCACGCATCCTAAGAAAACAAAACAAGATTCAAGCAACATGGACTTCAAACTGCAAAGTATTCATTAAACTGAATGGAACCACTCCTGAGTCAGCGAAAGTGCTCCTCGTCAGAGACGTTACCGAGCTGGATAAGTTCGAGGTATGAAAGAAAAAACACAAGGTAACATAATACACCCTGAAGTGAACACACCTAGAACACCCATGACAAGTTCGGACTATAATCTATCAACAGAATATGAAAAACTGGATTTGAAATGTTTTGAATACACAGAACATAAACCGCAAGACATTGAAAATGACATCGATCCTGAAAACAATTTTTATAATAACACACACAGCCATTGTGAATATTATACAGAAGAACAATTCAGAAAAAGTGTAATAATGGACGGGTCAATATCCATCATACATTTTAATAGCAGGAGCCTTAATTCAAACTTATCAAAAATTAAACATTGTTTAAGGCAACTGGACAAAAAATTCACTATAATTGCAATAACTGAAACATGGCTTAGTGAAGAGAGAGGTAACATGGTGGATATTGAGGGATATGAAATGTTTTTTCTTAACAGGACTCAATCGAAGGGTGGTGGTGTTGCACTATGTATTGATATCAGCTGCAAAAGTAAATATGCCAGTAAAATGACATTTGCATTGGACAACATCATGGAATGCATTACTGTTGAAATTGAGATGGAAAAATCTAAAAATATTCTGATAAGCTGTGTGTACAGAAAACCTGGTTCTTGTGTTGACACATTTAAGGAAAAGTTAGCTGAATTATATCACAACATAAATAACAAGAAAATTGTGTTTGTCTGTGGAGACTTTAACATTGATTTGTTAAACCCGCAAGAACACAATTCAACAGCAGAATTTATTGATTCAATGTATAGCAACAGCTTATATCCAACAATCACACGTCCAACCAGAATTACAACACACAGTGCTACACTAATTGACAACATATTCACAAATGTCTGGGATAGGAAAGTTCACAGTGGTTTAGTAATAAATGACACAAGCGATCACCTGCCAGTCTTCGCAACCATACAGAGCTGTACGAGGATAAAAAAAGACACCACAACGGTCAAAATAACCAGACATAAAACACAAAACGCTATTAATTCCTTTAAAGAAGACCTACTGAGACAAGACTGGAACAAGGTATATGTTAAAGGTGCAAATGAAGCCAATGAATCATTTCTGGAAATTGTAGCAGAACTGTATGAAAAAAATTGTCCTCTAGTAAAGAAAATAGTGAAACCAAAATATGCTGAGAAACCATGGATAACTAAAGGAATATTGAAAGCATGTAAGAAAAAAAATTCATTATATAAAGAATTTTTAAGGAAAAGAACAACAGAAGCAGAACAAAAATATAAGACATATAAGAATAAACTAACAAAAATTATGAGACACAGCAAAATGGATCACAATAGCAATTTACTGGAGGACAACAAAAACAATATTAACCCTTTAACTGCCTGCTCAACCGTTTGGTAGAGCTCATTTTACGTCACAATATCTTATTGATAGGAATGTTTAACTTAATTCAACCTGATTGAGTCATCTCTACCATTCGGTTGAGGTATGTTATCCCAAAGACCGCCACTAGATGTCACTGTTTTTTCCAATAGTACGCCTTTTAAGTCTCACTCAAAACAGGAAATCCCAAACGAGAAAATAACTCCCAACATGTGGACGGCTTTTGGTTAAAATTTGAAAGGTAGGTACATTTTTTCAACATATTATAGTATAAGAAAGCTTACTGAACAGAATGTTGTTAAATTATTCCGCAAAATAAACTCTTTTACATGTTAAATATTTTTTTCTAAACTACATCAACCAAACGGTTGATTTGGCACTTTATGGTAGACATAGAAAAATTAAGCTAATCTCATTTATAATGAACAATGTTCTATGAAATCAAAACCTTTTATTTGTTATTGCTTTAAATACTAAACATTTAATGTTATTCCAACATAAATGTGCCGAAATAATTTCTTTATTATGTAGTTTTGACACTTTCTGAGTTGTTTTCAAAATAAATGTGGTAAATATCACCAAAAAAAATCGGGAAAATTCTAACTATCACAACTATTTCCAATTTAACCAAATGAAACATGCTGGTATACTAATGAATACCATTGAAGAATAATGTGGTTTGTTATTTCATTTTTTTAATTGTTTTTAAAATACTAGATGGATGCTAAGAGTTTCTACGGTGCAAGACAACGCACTCTCCTGGCCCTTGTACCAGAACATCCTGAAGATTCTGATGCTGATCTGAGTGATAATGATGACCTAATAGAGGATCCGGATTATCATCCCACACCAGCAGAAGTTGCTGGTGACAGTCCTTTTGAATCCCTGGAAGAAGAGGCTCCCTCAACAAGCAGCTCCACTACACAGCCGCCTCTCAAAAAAAGCAGAAAAGGAAAGAGCTCCCTAAAAACAGTTTCCTTGGAGGAGACGGGGGATACCCCTGACCCAAGTTCGCCCTCAGGTCCAAACAAAGGAAAAGAGATCATCATCTGGAAGCATGAAGACATTGAGGGATTTGAGGCTCCGGTTTCAAGATTTGAATCCCCTGAGGCTGTACAGACACCATTCCAGTACTTCAAAAGGCTTTTCACTGATGAGATGATAAAACATATTGGCCATCATACCAATCTCTACTCCGCCCAAGAGTTGGGGGATCCCATCAAGACCAGCCCTGAAGAGATACAAGATTTCCTGGCAATCTTACTCTTCATGGGTGTTTTTACCTTCCCATCACTGGAGGACTACTGGCGCTATGAGTCACGTTTCGACGTGATAGCTGATATCATGCCAAAGAAGAGATTCCAGCTTTTACGCAGGTACATTCATTTCAATGACAATCATCAGTGGAATCAGAGTCCAGACCGATTCTACAAAATCCGTCCCCTTTTTAATATGCTTCGAGAGCAATGCCTTCTGATTCCATCCACTTACAAACACAGTGTGGATGAAGTCATGGTCGCATATAAAGGCACAAGGGCTGGCAGTCTTTGCCAATATATTGCAAACAAGCCAGATAAATGGGGCTTCAAGATGTTCTGCCGAGCCAGTTCATCTGGCATCATCCACGACCTGCTGATGTACCAAGGGGCATCCACATTTTTCAATGTTGTCCTCAGTGAGCAGGAGCAGACGTTACTTTTGGGAGCAAAAGTAGTGACAACGCTGTGCAAGACCATAGCACAGCCACGCCTTTCTGTCGTCTTCTGTGACAACTACTTCACCAGTTTTAACTTGGTCAGAGACCTGCACACATTGCTGGGTGTCAAGTGCATTGGCACCGTCCGACCAAACCGTATTGGTGGAGCTCCCTTGATGACAGACAAAGAGCTGATGAAGAGAGGGCGTGGAGCATGTGATTACATGTCTGCTGACGGAGTGGTTGCAGACAAATGGTTTGACAACAAATGTGTCAATCTTCTGAGCAACGCTTGTGGGATCATGCCTTTTTCAACGGTGAAACGGTGGAGCAAAGAGTCTAAGGCAAAGATTGCTGTCCCATGCCCGTCACTCATCCCTGCCTACAATGAGCATATGGGAGGGATTGATCTGTCCGACATGCTTGTGCACCTGTACAAGACCCCAGCCAAGTCAAGGAGATGGTACTTTCCCCTCTTCGGATACATCCTTGACTTGTGCATCGCCAATTCCTGGCTGGTCTACAAAAGGGACTGTGGCCTACTGAACGAGAAACCCTTGTGTCTAAAAAGGTTTCGCCTGGCAGTCGCCCACAGTCTGATCAAAGTCAACAAGTATGCAACCAAAGTTGGCCGACCATCATTCAGCTCTCCCCCACCAGAGAATCAAAAATACACTCCACGACCCTCACGACCAAAACCCCAACCAGATGTGCGCTATGACAACATGGGACATTGGCCACTTCACAGTGACAAGCGGGGGCGATGCAACCTCTGTCCGAAGGGTGTGTCAAGATGGAAATGTCAGAAATGCAATGTTTTCCTGTGTTTGTCTGCAAACCAGGAATGCTTTGCAGCATACCACCAGAAGTAAAGTGGATTTAAAAGCATTGGTGCTGTTGCACTGATGCTTTGTGTTGTTAAAATGTGTTTGTGTCTTTTGCAATGTGTTGTACAACTGTTTTTGCATTGTTTTCCAATTGGAAAGTGGATCTAATGCTCAAAGAGCATGGTGCTGTTGCATTGGTGCTGTTGCCCCACCACAGAGATCAGTTGTGTTGAGATAAAGAATATCAAAAGTGTAATGTGTCCTTGTGTTTTCCAATGTTTCCCAGCTTTTGCATTGTTCTCTAATGTTTAATTGCAAACCAGCTTAGTATTCAACTAGGAATGTGCATTTTTCGCCCCAAAAATAATTGTGCTGTTGGACCACCACACAATGAAAGTGTGATGAGATATGTTAGAGGTGCAATTTTTATCCTGTGTGTTTTGCAATGCTGATAATATAAAAAAAAATGGATCCAATGGTAAAATATTTGACTTTTTCTACTATTTGGAGCTCTTTGTCGGAGTTCCGGTACTTCGACCATTAAGTGACATCTCAACCGTTTGGTAGAGGCTGATATTTAAAAAAATATGGGTCCTGTTGAATTATTTTTTATTGATTCTGATTATAATCAACCCAAGGGAATACAAAATGCAAAAAAATATTTTTTCCATAGCAGCTTTCTTGGTGCGGCAGTTAAAGGGTTAAAAATACATGGAATGTATTAAATGCCATTATCAAAAAAAGAAGGGGAAAGGCAGAATATCCAAACTCTTTCATGTCTCCAAATAACAAAACAATCACTGATATGGCTTCAGCTGCAGAGGAATTTAATACATTCTTTGTCGGGGTTGGTCCTGGTTTGGCCGGGAAAATTCCAAATACTAGTATTAGTGATGGTGTAGAAAGTAAAGACATATATAATAATAATAATAATGCATTTTATTTATAAAAGCGCCTTTCAGGTCACTCAAGGACACTGTACATCACACACAATAAAACACACAATGAAATATACAAAAAACGTGATAAAATAGACATAGAAAGGACAACATAATAAGTTAAAATACATAGGGCAGAATGGCAGGAAGCATGGAGATTAGAGAGAGTAGGCAGTCCGAAACAGGTGGGTTTTTAGTTGTGCTTTGAAAATGGGGAGAGAGTCACAGTTTCGGAGGTCGGGTGGTAGAGAGTTCCAGAGCTGGGGAGCAGAGCGACTGAAGGCTCTGCCCCCCATAGTGCTGAGGCGGGCAGGGGGCACAGAGAGGTGGATGGAGGAGGAGGATCGAAGGGAACGGGTGGGGATGTTAATGTGCAGGAGATCAGAGAGGTAGGGAGTGCTGCGAGGTTGTGGATGGCCATGAATGTAAACACTAGGAGTTTGTAGTTAATGCGGTGGGTTACGGGGAGCCACTGGAGCTGCTGGAGGACAGGGGTGATGTGATGGTATGAGGGGGTCTTTGTGATGATGCGGGCGGCAGAGTTTTGGACCAGTTGTAGTTTGCGGAGGGACTTGTGGGGGAGGCCGAAGAGGAGAGAATTGCAGTAGTCCAGACGGGAGGTGACGAGGCTGTGAACAAGGATGGCGGTGGTGTGGGGGGTGAGGGAGGGGCGGAGTCTGTTGATGTTGCGGAGATGGAAATATGCAGTGCGGGTAATGGTGTTGATGTGAGAATGGAAGGAAAGTGTGCTATCGAGGATGACACCCAAGCTCTTAACCTGAGGGGAGGGGGAAACTGAGGAGCTGTCGATGGTGAGAGAGAAGGTATTGACTTTCGCTAGTGTGGATTTAGTGCCGAGGAGGAGCATTTCAGTTTTATTGCAGTTTAGTTTAAGGAAGTTTGAGGTGAACCAGGTTTTTATTTCGGAGAGACAGTCGGTGAGGGAGGGGGGTGGGAGTGAGGAATTGGGTTTGCAGGAAAGGTAGAGCTGGGTGTCATCCGCGAAGCAGTGGAACTGGATATTGTATTTGCGGAGGATGTGGCCGAGAGGGAGGAGATAGATGATGAATAGAAGAGGCCCCAGGACAGATCCCTGGGGCACACCAGTAGTGACTGGGGAGGGATTGGAGGTGAAGGATTTAAGCTGGATGAACTGGGTGCGGCCTGTGAGGTAGGAGTGGAACCAGCTGAGGGGGGTGTGGGAGAGGCCAATCGAGGAGAGTCTACTGAGAAGGATGGGGTGTGAGATGGTGTCGAACGCTGCACTCAGATCGAGGAGGATGAGGATGGAGAAGGAACCAGAGTCAGCTGCAATGAGGAGATCGTTAGTGATTTTGATGAGGGCGGTCTCTGTGCTGTGACGGGGGCGGAAACCGGACTGGAAAGGCTCGTAGAGTGAGTGGAGGGATAAGTGGGAGTGAAGTTGGGAGGCGACAATCTTTTCTAGGGTTTTGGAAATGAATGGTAGGTTAGAGATGGGGCGGAGGTTACTGAAGTTGTTGAGTTCTGAACCGGGTTTCTTTAATATGGGGGTGACAGCGGCAGTTTTGAAAAGTGAGGGGACTATTCCAGATGAGAGTGAGGAGTGAATGATGGCGGTGATGAGAGGGAGGAGGGAGGGGAGGCAGGATTTGACTAGGGTTGTGGGGAGGGGATCAAGCTGGCAGGTGGTGGGCTTAGATTTGAGAATGAGAACGGAGAGGTCGGAGGCAGTGGGGAGAAGAAAACTGGCGAAGAGATGGCAAGTAGGGGGAAGTGCAGGTGGGGAGAGAGGGGGGGAATTGGGATGTAGGTGCTGATGAATGGTGTGGATTTTCAGATTGAAATAGTCCAAGATGGAATTGCAGGATTCAGTGGAGTACAAGTGGGGGGGGAGAGAATTGGGTGGGTGGAGGATTTTTTTGAGAACCGAGAAAAGGGTTTTTGAGTTACCTTCATTGGTTAAAATGAGGCCGGAGTAGTAGGTGGATTTGGTCAGGGATATGAGGTCCTTATATTGTGCAATGTGGGAGGTGTACATGTCATTGTGGATGGTGAGACCGGTTTGTTTATAAAGTCGCTCAAGTTGACGGTTTTTAGCTTTCATGGACCTGAGCTCGGGGGTAAACCAGGGGGCAGATGTGGAAAAGGAAACAGACCGGGTTTTTACGGGGGCGATAGAGGTGAGAGTGTTTGTGAGGCAGGTGTTGTAAAGAGTGACGAGTTCATCAGGGTTTGAGGTAGAGTCGGTGGTCGGAACTGTCAATGAGGGAGCAGAGGGTGGCAATGTTAATGTTCTTGATATCGCGAATCAAGAGCCTAACCCTAACCATATATGTTGATGAAACAATGTTTCTAAGAGGGACTGAGGAAAAAGAAATTATTGACACTGTAACTGAAGAGCAAAAAGTCCACAGACTGTCATGATATTGATATGTGCACTGTCAAAAATGTAATTGAATGTATAGCTAGGCCTCTAACCCACATTTGCAATCAGTCTCTTCAAACCGGTGTGTTTCCAAACAATATGAAAACAGCTAAAGTCATACCAATACATATAGTACAGCGGTTAAGCCCTCAAATCAAGGGGAATTGTGCACTTTTTGAAAGAAACATGAAACATCTACCATAGTTAGGTTATACCATTAGGTTCATTTTCAGATTTGGAGGGAAGTCAGATTTGACCTCTGAGGCCCGGTAGAGGTCAAATCCAAAATGGCCGCCATTAATATTCAAAAGTGCCTCACGTTGGAACCAAACACAGTAGAAAAACACTTAAGGTGTCATTTCCCACTTACTTTTGGGTGCCCATTCTGTATCTGATACATTTGAAACCACCAGAATTCAAGAAAATGCATTTATGTAAAGGTCAATGTAAAAAAAAACATAAAAATATTCATTTTTTATGTACCCCAATTAATTTCTTTGTTGTCTCTGTATTATTCAGTTATTAGTTGTTATTTCATGAGATGTGTGGCTAATTTAATTCCTTCACAGCACAGAATTATCCACAGGTGACCCCCTAGACCATTTTCACAGACCACCTGCAATACCACCGCTGACCACTGGTTGAAAAACCCCTGCTTTAGAGCGTTGTTGTTAGGCAACATGGAAGATAGATAGATAGATAGATAGATAGATAGATAGATATTTATTTGTCATTGGACAGAAGTACAACGAAATTCAGTGCACTCACGTACTGGTCTCATTTAAAAAGGTAACATAATAAATAAAGAAAATACATTCAACATTTCATTCACTCACACTACATTCATGTCGTCATACACTATACCGTTAACTTAGTGCCATTGTATGCCTAAAAAATAGTAAAAAAAATATAGTATGCCTTAAAATAGTAGTACAAATATGTAGAAGTGCTGAGCATTGCATTACATGTGGACGTCACGGATTAATACTGTCAGAACTAATGGATTTATTTTCAGGTCAGAGTTAAGTATGGTGACTGCTTTCGGATAGAAACTGTTTATGAATCTTGTGGTGCGTGTTCTGATGGACCTGTAACGTTTCCCTGAGGGCAGCAGTTCAAACAGATAGTTGGCAGGGTGGTATGAGTCTTTCAGAATGTTGTGTGTCTTCTGCAAGCATCGGGAGTTGAAGATGGTGTCCATGCTAGGTAGCTGTTGGTTGATGATGTTTTGGGCGGTTTTAATAATCCTCTGCAGTGACTTCCTGTCTGCAGCAGAACTGTTACCGTACCACGACAGAATTCCCTAGGTGAGCACACTCTCGATGGAGCAGCGATAGAAGGACCTTAGGTGCTGTTGAGAGAGATTGACTTTCCTGAGTGTGCGGAGAAAGTATAGCCGCTGCTGTGCTTTCTTAACTATTGCTGTTGTGTTTATTGCCCATGATAAGTTCTCTGAGATGTGTGTGCCCAAGAATTTGAAGCTGGACACCCTCTCCACCGCCTCCCCGTTGATGTGTAGTGGTGTGTGTGTGTCCTGCTTCTTCCTGTAATCAATGATCAGTTCTTTTGTTTTTTTGATGTTGAGGCTCAGGTTGTTCTCTGAGCACCACTCTGTCAGCCTTTGAACCTCCCCTCTGTAATTGGCCTCATCACCTTTGGTGATCAGACCCACCACAGTTGTGTCATCTGCGAATTTCACTATGGTGTTGGTAGTGTGAGATGGGGCACAGTCATGTGTGTACAAGGAGTAGAGTAAAGGGCTCAGTACACAACCCTGAGGGGCCCCTGTGCTGAGTGACAGAGTGGGCGAAAGGTGCGGGCACATTTTGACCGCCTGTGGCCTGTTTGTCAGGAAGTCCTTAATCCAAAGGCAGAGATTGAGCGGTATACCCAGGTAGGACATCTTGGAGAATAGCCTGCTGGGGACGATGGTATTAAACGCAAAGCTATAGTCCACAAACAGTAGCCGTGCATAGGTCCCCTGCAGCTCCAGGTGGCGCAGAACAGAGTGGAGGGTCGTGGAGATTGCATCGTCTGTTGACCTGTTGGCTCGATATGCAAATTGATGAGGATCCAAAGTGGGTGGTAGGGCAGCTTTGATTTGTTGTAGAACCAGTCTTTCAAAACACTTCATGATTACAGGTGTCAGTGCCACAGGCCTGTAGTCATTGAAAGATGTTATTGAAGTCTGTTTGGGAACTGGAACTATGATGGATGTCTTCAGGCAGGTAGGGACAGTGCACTGTGATAGAGAGAGATTGAAGATATTTGTGAATACTTCACCTAACTCTGCAGCACAGTCTCTGAAGACCCGTCCTGGGACCCCATCTGGGCCGGCTGCCTTCCGTGTGTTGATCCTGCGGAGAGGGCGGATGACGTCAGCAGCCTGAAGGACGAGGGTCTGGCTGTTGGTGTCTGGAGCCGGACTGGTGGTTGTCATTCCCTCCACCTCAAAGCGGGCGAAGAACCGGTTCAGCTGCTCCGCCTCCAAGGCACTTCCGCTGGTAGTGCTGCTGTTGTTGTTTTGTCTGGTGATGTGACGTATCCCCTGCCATGCCTGGCGGGGGTCAGAGCTGCTAAAGAGGTCCTCGATCTTCTGTTTATATGCTGCTTTAGCATCCTTGATTCCCCTCTTCAGGTTTGCCCTGGCGGTCTTGTACCGTTGCACGTCACTGGAATGGAAAGCAGTCTTGCGTGTCTTTAGCAGGAGTCGGACACCCCTGTTCATCCACGGCTTGTTGTTAGGGAACACACGGATCTGTTTTGTGGTAGTGATGTTTTCCATGCAGCATTTGATGTAGAACAGTACAGAGGATGCGTAGATGTCAATGTTGTCCTCTTCAAATATGGACCAGTCTGTGTCACTGAAGCAGTCCTGCAGTTGTTCGGAAGCCCCCTCTGGCCACACTTGTATGGTTTTAACAGTGGGCCCGCTTGTACAGATACGTGGTCTGTATGCTGGGGTCAGGAACAATGAGATGTGGTCAGACTGCCCAAGGTGGGATAGGGGTGATGCTTTGAACCCATGCTTGATGTTGCTGTAGACATGGTCAAGTGTGTTACTCCCTCTTGTTGGACAGTGTACATGTTGGTGGAATTTGGGGAGCACAGTCTTTAGGTTGGCTTTGTTAAAGTCACCTGCTATTACATAGACTCCATCAGGGTGGTCACGCTGTTGAGTGCTAATGGCAGTTAGCAAGGAGTCCAAAGCTGTTTTGGTGTTAGCATCGGGAGGTATGTAAACAGCAGTGATAATGATAACTGTGAATTCGCGTGGCAGATAGAAGGGGCGACATCTTACGGATAAATACTCCACGTCTGGCGAGCAGTATGTGTCCGTTGTCACAGCGTTTGTACACCAGTTCGTGTTTGTGTAAACACAGAGCCCCCCTCCTCTGCTCTTACCTGACTCTGATGTTCTGTCGGCTCGGTGTGCTATGCGACCCGCTAGCTTGATAGCCTCAGCCGGGATGGTCGGGGTGAGCCACGTCTCAGTGATCACCATAACACAGCAGTCCTGGATGTTTTTCTGCGTGGATATGGTAAGTTCCAGCTCTTCGATCTTGTTGGGAAGTAATCTTGCATTCGTGATGAAGAGGCTTGGTAATGAAGGCTTGTGCGGTTGTCTGCTTAGCCTAGCTCGTAATCCGGATCGACAGCCCCTCTTCTGCCGGCGCTCTCGACGCCGCCGTCGCTTCCTGGCTGGGGGAGTAATCCACGGGGATCCCGGTGGTCTGATGAGCTCCGGTGGAATGTCGTGTCCGGTGTTTGTTTGCTTCAGGATGCAACTATCTTGCATCAATTGTTTCGGCTGTATCTTACGTAAGGCTGTGCATACGTGGCATTTAGTAAACAGTAAACTGCTAAGAAACCAACTAAAGAGTAGTACCTGGAGTGCTTAGCCGCAGCGTGTACACGCGCCGCCATGGCAACCAATCCCAAGGTTCAATGCTTCCCAAGGCCACAGTACTAGAGAGCACTTCAACCGACATATTCTAACAGGTAAAAAGATTGACTATGAACAAACAATATTATTACATAATAAATTACATAATATTATTCATATTGCAAATGAATTTAACCATAGCCAGGAAGGAGCAAAGAGATCCTTAATTCATCTTTCTCTTTTGACGGGTCATTCAAAGAAAACTGCCAGCAGAAGGCTGTGCCACCATCTCTCTTGGCCTTCATCAACATGGTACTTGATGGTACAAACATTGAGCATCAGTCCACCACAAAACCTGCCCTAACAATCTCCCAATTGATAGTCTTTAACAGTAAGAAGCAGGCACGGAACATGGATTCACCAAGCTCAGCACATACAAGGCACACCCAAGAAACTCCACTCCCTCTATATCTGTCCCTCAAGATCCATGCAGTTACACGAAGTAGGGGGCTAATTGACACACTGTTCAATCTGGGATTGTGTGTTTCTTATGACAGGCTGCTGCAAATCCCATCAGACATTGCCAATGGTGTCTGCCAGCAATTTAGGATGGAGGATGTTGTGTGCCCAACAAAGTTGCGCCATGGACTGTTTACAACAGGAGCTGTGGACAACATAGACCATAATCCAAGTTCTGCAACAGCCAAAGATTCCTTCCACGGCACCGGCATCTCACTTATGCAGCATCTGTCACACACACAAAGCGGAACTGATCGCGGTGTGCTAGTGATTAGTCAAAATGGCTCTTCCACCAAGTCAGTGACACCTCTGCCAACAGCCTACACAGTCGTGCCACCAGCTACCCTCCGGAAAAAGGAATTCAGTGTGCCACCTGTACAAGGTCCTGTGAGACCTTCCACCCTCCTGGTTTCTACAGCCACCACAGAGGATGAGTATGCATGGCTCAGAAAAGTCAAGACAGCTGTTGAAACATCTACCATTGATGGCATGATATCATGGTCTGCCTACCACGCTGATGTTCACCAAGCCATCATCCCTCCTGCAGCAATCAACGCATTATTGCCTCTCTTTCTTGACAATGCACATTCAGTAGCAATGATTCGGCACTCTATGGAAATCATTAAAAGAGCAGTTCAAAATGTGAACCCTGGTCAGATTCCTGTCCTTGCTGCTGACCAACCACTGTATGCTCTCGCTAAACAAATACAGTGGTCCTGGCCAGACACTTATGGAGAAGATCACTTTGTGATCATGTTTGGTGGTCTACATATTGAAATGGCCATGTTGAAGTTGCTGGGAGACTGGCTAGAAGGCAGTGGCTGGACCAATGCCCTGGTCCAGGCTGACATTGCAAGTTCTGGAACAGCCAATTCCTTCATACATGCCAAACATGTCACCAAGACCCGCCATGCACACCAGGTAACGGCTGCAAGTCTCTATACACTCATGCAACAAGCGTACAATGAAGAGTGCATATCTGATGATAAAGATGTCATGCCACCTATCAGTCTATCTTTTGAGGAGTGGTGCATTCAGCAAGCAAAGGCCAGTGTTCACTTTGACTACTGGCATAAGACCCTGTCATTGCAGCTTCTCGTTCTGCGGTACATCAGGTCCATTCGTGAAGGCAACTTCCAGCTGTACGTTGTTGGGCAAAATAACCTGCTGAGTACATCACATGTACATTACAAATATAGCTAACTCCTACCCTAGCCTGATGAGCACATCACATGGCAGGAACACAATATAGTCAACTCTTGCTCTAACCCAACGAACACATAACACAAACATGATAATATAGTCAGGTCAAGGCCGGAGCCGAAGGCCCCATTTCCCAACCAGGCAAATGGTAGACACTCAGACAATGCACCAGTCATCCTCAAGAACGGGAGAGCCACATTAATTTATCACACAGGAGACACTTCGAGGTGCTCTCCCCCGTTAGGAGGAAAACAAGAGATACACATGCATGTACCAGGGCCTGGGAGCCAAGGTCAAGCAAAAACACACAGAACCACACACACCTCAAACGCACACACCTCATCGAGAGGAGGATACAGCATAAGACTGTATCACAAAGGGACTCTTGATCTTCTTCTGAAGCAGACCTTCCACGGAGGCGAAGCTCTGGACGAACCATCAGCGCTGATTAGGGACTTGGACATATTCGATCTCTCACGCTTTATGACTCTGTATAACCGTTGCCACTTTACTTAATAAATCCAAGGTCCACGTGCCGACAGACTTTATTACCTCTCCGTCTCATTTCATCTGGTCCAGTAACTAGACAGACCGATTTTCCCCTCAACGTTGAATCCCTGACACAGATCATGCCCTGGATGTTCGCCCTAGATCACACACACTACAGCAGATGGCTTTCTGTACACATCCGTGATATGATGACTCTTGCAGACAGACACCCAGCAGTCCCAGCAGAATTCATGTCCGGACATTTTGTGGTGCACAAAACCAGCAACCAGTTCTCTGCCATGGCACTTGACCAGTGCCATGAACAGAACAATGCCATGGTCAAAGGTTCTGGTGGGGCTATCGGACTGACTGGAAATCCAGGAGCACTCAGACGCTGGATGGTGGCAGGACCAGAAATCGCCAGGATCACTAAAGAGTTTGAAGAACAGGCAACAAACCAAAAACATGGACTCAGTGACTCAAGACACCATGAACAGCAACCTGGAGTGCAAACAGCATTCCTAAAGGAGGTTAAGGCACTCGTCACAGTGCTGGAAGAGATGGGGAATCCATTTCTAGAACAAAGCCAAGATCTTTTAGTCATTGAAACAAGAGACATCGTTGATACCCAAGTTGCTGATGCTGTAAGAAGGATTATTACCCTTGGTGAGGAGCAGTACACCGAGTTCGTAACCCAAAGGCTGGAAAGGTGTACAACACCTATCACACATCCTCTTCCAAAGAACAAGTTGCCACTGTTCAGCAGACCACCTGTCAAGAGCAAAACAAAAGAGAAGGCACAACTTGCCGCACTGAAGAGTGACTGTGGCCTTTTTTCAAGACTGTACATTTCATGTCAAACACGAGATGGAGACATCAACCACTTCTTTCCAAGAAAACCAGGCAGCACCTCCAGCTCTGTCAAGTGGAGGAAAACTTCGGTTCGGGGTTAAAGCAGATCTGCTTCACTGCCTGGAGTCAAATCTGCCCGAAAACAAGAGTGTTCCTGAGACTGATGCAGTAATTCTAGATGGTGCAGTTGTGGTTCAAATGCTGAATCCAAACACATCAAGAACATTTCAAGAGTATGGAGAAACAGTGTTTGTACAATACATCTCTGCTCAACTACAGGTAGGCGACCGTGTTGACCTTGTCTGGGATGTATACCTATATGCCAGCCTGAAAGCCTCAACAAGACAAAAGAGGGGAAACGGCATGAGGAAAAGGGTTGCTCCCCTTACTGTGAGGCCCAAGAACTGGAAAGACTTCCTTCGGTGTGATGAAAACAAAACAGAGTTGTTTTCCTTCCTGGCCCGGGAATCCATTAATCTGCCTGTAGCACAGGGCAAGGAACTGTATGCAACAGATGGAACTGGAGTCCTCTGCTCTCCTGCTGACTTATGTGTGGCCCGCCTTGCCCCATGTTCGCAAGAAGAGGCTGAGCAGTGCTGTGCAGAAAGGTTGTAAGAAGGTGACCATACGTACCGTTGATACGGATGTGGTGGTGTTGGCAGTGGCTTCTTTTAGCAAATAGCTCCTGATGAACTATGGATTTCCTTTGGTGTTGGGTCAAGTTTCCGGTTTATCGCAATTCACGAAATGGTTGCCACAATGACTCCTATCAAGTGCCTGACTCTCCCTGTCTTTCATGCTTTCACTGGATGTGACACTGTGTCTGCATTTGCTGGCCGTGGAAAGAAGACTGCCTGGGAGACATGGAAGTCTTTCCCAGAGGTCAGTGATGCTTTCCAGGAACTCCTATGCATGCCAAGTGAGGTCAGTGTAGAGTCCTTGTTACTGCTGGAACGATTTGTGGTGCTCATGTATGACCGAACCAGCGAGAGCATGGAAGTGAATGATGCCAGGAAACAGCTTTTCTCCCAGAAGTCCAGGAGTTTAGAAAACATCCCTCCAACCCAGGCTGCCCTCAAACAGCACATCAAGTGTACTTGCTTTCAGACGAACATCTGGAACCAGTCACTGGTCCTGGATCCAGAGATGCCAGAGCCATCTGACTGGGGCTGGACAAAGGAAACCACTTGTTGGCAGCCACTCTGGACCACTCTCCCTGAAGCAGCAAAGTCTTGCCATGAGCTGATCCGCTGTAACTGCCAGAAAGGGTGCACTGGACGGTGCTCCTGTCTCAAAGCTGCACTTAAATGTACAGATCTCTGTTTTTGTTCTGGAGACTGTTAAGATAAAAAAAAAGGAATTATTTAAAAGTTAAATAATAAATCAGTTAATTATAATAATAAATAAATACTATTATTGGCATTATTATTGGCATCATCATTATTGGCATCACAATTACTGTTGTTATTTTGGAAATAAACAACCATTTTGCACCGTTCACCTCCCTATGTCTGCATGATTTGACCTCCATATTGATTTAAATGCATTTTCTTGAATTCTGGTGGTTTCAAATGTATCAGATACAGAATGGGAACCCAAAAGTTAGTGGGAAATGACACCTTAAGTGTTTTTCTACTGTGTTTGGTTCCAACGTGAGGCACTTTTGAATATTATTGGCGGCCATTTTGGATTTGACCTCTACCGGGCCTCAGAGGTCAAATCTGACTTCCCTCCAAATCTGAAAATGAACCTCATGGTATAACCTAACTATGGTAGAAGTTTCATGTTTCTTTCAAAAAGTGCACAATTTTCATGGTTATCCGCTGTACTAATAAAACTGGAGACAAACATGTACTCTCAAACTACAGACCGATTTCATTGCTTCCCCAGTTCTCCAAAATACTGGAAAAAATATTCTATACAAGAATTAATGAATTCATTACCAAACATAACATACTGTATGAACAACAATATGGTTTTAGAGCAAAGAGAACTACTTCATTTGCAATCATAGAATTTGTAGACAAAATCACTAAGGCAATAGAAAATAAAGAATATGCAGTGGGGGTATTTCTGGATTTAAAAAAAGCATTCGACACTGTTGATCATGAGCTGTTAATAAAAAAACTACAAAGATATGGCATTAGAGGCATTGCACTGGCATGGTTATCCAGCTACCTACAGAACAGGAAACAATATGTCGAAATTCAAAATCATAAATCACAATTGCAACAGGTTAAATGTGGGGTGCCCCAGGGCTCAGTTTTGGGCCATTATTATTCAATCTTTACATCAATAATATATGTGAAGTATCAAAAACTGTCAACACTTTTCTTTTTGCTGATGACACAAATTTACTCTGCTGTGGAGATAACTTCGAAAAACTTCTGGATACTGTGGAAAAGGAATTGAACAGTATGAAGATCTGGTTTGATGAAAATAAACTCACATTGAATCTAAGTAAAACTAAATGTATAATTTTTGGGAATAGACCAACCAACACAGAAAAGAAACTCATGATAAATGGCATAGAACTAGAAAGAGTATCTGAAATAAAGTTTCTGGGAGTATTAATTGACAACAAATTAAGTTGGAAACCACACATTAATTATATTAAAGCTAAAATATCTAAATCAATAGCAATACTCAATAAAACCAAATACCTACTGAATAAAACCTCCCTGTATACATTGTACTGCTCCTTCATACTTCCTTACATGACCTACTGTGTGGAGATATGGGGGAACACATACAAAACAAATATACACCCGATCTTCATCCTTCAAAAAAGAGCTATACGAATTATACATAAAACCGCTTACAGAGAACCAACAAATCCATTATTTGTTCAACTAAAAACACTTACATTTCTAGATTTGATTGACTACAAAACTATTCAAATAATGTTTAAAGCAAATAATCATCAATTGCCTCATGGCATCCAGGAGTTGTTCCAACTGAGAGAGAGCAAATACAATTTAAGAGGAACATGTATATTCAACAAACCATCTATAAGAACCAATACAAAACTGCACTGTATAACGACAAAGGCTGTAAGTCTGTGGAACAACTGCAATGATGAGCTGAAAAAATGTACAACTATATCAAAATTTCAAAAACTCTTCAGAAGAAAAACATTGAATTGTTATGAGCTGGAGCAGTGAATTTCTGTTATGCTGTTTTCAATTTGATGGTTTTCGTTCATCTGTTCCATTATTTTATTTTGATATTGTCTTGTCGAAAAGTTTTGATTTGTTTAACCCACGAGCTAAACATAATAGACACTTACTGATTCATATTGAAGATTTATTTTTTGGAAAACAATTATAAAAAATAAGAGGGGGTAGGACCAGAAAAGTTTTTTTTTAACTTCTTCCTATCCCTTTTGAACATGAACTATGTTATTTGAGCTATGTAATTGTTGCTTAGGATCCTGAGGATCCCATTTGTTTGTTTTTAATTTATTTCTTTCGTTTTTTACTGCTCAATTGTTTTTGTTTGTATTATTTTATTGATTTATTTTAACCATGTACAATAAAAGACTTAAATTAAAAATCGAACACACAAATTGCATAACCCTCACATAGCCACTAGGAAGCGGGATCAAACACCATTAAACAGGCGAGGAGGGAGGAACCATTACGTCACGTTGGCCACGCCCACTTGACCCTATAAAAGTCGAGATTGGAGGGCAGAACACATAGCCAGACCCGCAGAGAGCCTGCATCTCTACTATATTTCTCTCACACACGTTAGATACTATTCCCTCCCTTCGACTTCATAGTTATCATACCAAAATGACCAACGAAGGCAAAGGACAAATCTGGGGCAAGTTTTTCTTGCTTTATTTAAAACTAAACAATATTAAATTACCTGATGCTATGCTATGTATGAGGTGCAGGTTATTTTGTAATTGTTTTACCATTTCCTGGGGTTATGCAGTGTATGGAACTATTTTCTTTAGACTTTATCCCTACCACTTATCTAAATCTAAATCCTAACCCTTAGCCTTATTCCCTAACCTTAACCCGAGTGGCTATCCCTACCACTTATCTAAATCCTTACCTTAAAGGCCCACTATGCAACTTCGGGAATTTCTTCGCTGTTTTCTTTGTTTTGGCACGCACATTTCTCTACACAGCGCCCCCTTCAGCTTCGTAGTAGATATTTTACAAAACTGTCGTAACAACTCGTTGACGACCCTTCCCCATGCACTTCTACGCGAGCCATGTGCATTTGTTTTCAAAGAAGCCGGCGAATGCGTGGAGCCATGTCCGAAGTAGATGTTCATAGAGTGTAGGCAAGGTTATGCATTTTTAAAATTGTGTATTTGTATTGCAATAAACATAAAGCCATCCTTTTTTATAGTTGACGGGGAGAATTTATATCCTAGATTATAATTGTTTTATCTTATGTTGAACAGAACAATCAGTGTGAGAGTGTTGGCCAACATAATAATCTAAATAAACAAGAACCTGGATTCGGGGATTCAGTCTGTATCTGGGGGACGAGACAGACGAACAGCAATGGAAACAAAGGTGTTTATATGGTTGCAACCAACAAGCAAGCTAGAAACATACAGGGCTCACAACAAAACGGTCGAGAAAACAATTTTTACAGGGCTCACAACAAAATGGTTGAGCAAACACATTTGTACAGAGACTATCAACATCAAGTATACCACGAGGACAAAGTTCACCCAAGGGTACTTTCAATTTCAAAAGCAACACGGCCAAATCGGAGTCTGATTTGCAGTCTTCTTTTTCTTTCAGTTCACGCTATTCCTGAAAAGCTTGCCCAACGTTTACTCGTGTCTGGCCTCTCTGTCGGTCAGTCTCCCTTTTCTCTTCTGTTCCTCCGACATTGGGTTTCTCTGTCTCTTTTTAGTCGGCTGATCTATGATGAATGTAACAATCCCTTAGTTACTTGTGTTTATATCGAGCCGGTTCCGTGTTTGGGGGTCTGTGCCGTAAAGCAATTCGTTACTTCGCGAGACCCGAGACTCCCGCGAGAGTGGGCGGCGGGTCGCCGGCAGAATCATATTCCTTTTCTCCGCCAAGATGCGCAAGGGGGAGTCGAAACAACGAACAATCGAACAAAAATGTATAATGGAACCATCGCAATGACTCCTAGCCTGTTATATTAAGGTAAATCAGGCCAAAAAAGTTGCATAGTTCCCCTTTCACTCGTGTCTGATCTATTTTCTGGTCCATTCTTCTTTTGTTCCACCGACAGTCGCCTCTTGGGTCCCTTATCAGTCGATTGATCCATGATGAATGCAACAATTGCCTCGCAACTGGCTGTTTATATCTAGCCGGTGCCATGTTTGGGTGTGTGTCTGTGCCGTAAAGCATTTTCGAAACTACAATCTGACTACATTTTCGAGGATACTTCCGCTGCGTCACATCCGGAATGTCCCGGTCCGAGCAGATCAAGTTGCATATGCGCTTTTTCACTGTAGAGGCGACATGGGAAAATGACACACCCACCAATCGACCCAGAAATCGATGCAGAACCATCAGCATAACTCTCAACCTGCATACTTAATGTAATTTTGGCTAAAAAAGTTGCATAATGGGACTTTAACCTTAAGCCTTATTCCTTAACCTTAACCCGAGTGGCTATCCCCACCACTTATCTAAATCCTAACCTTAACCTTTAGCCTTATACCCTAACCTTAACCCAAGTGGCTATCCCTACCACTTATCTAAATCCTAACCTTAACCTTTAGCCTTATTCCCTAACCTTAACCCGAGTGGCTATCCCTACCACTTATCTAAATCCTAACCTTAACCTTTAGCCTTATTCCCTAACCTTAACCCGAGTGGCTATCCCGACCCCTAACCTTAATCTTTAGCCTTATGAGGCACCAAATGTGGAGCACTAACGAGAAAATCTTTCCCATCTTAACACCAAACGAACAACGAGAAATCTATCCTATCTTAAAACTAACTGAGGAGCACGAACGAAAAATCTATCCCATCTTAACACCAACCGAACAACGAGAAATCTATCCTATCTTAAAACTAACCGAGGAGCACTAAGGAAAAATCTTTCCCATCTTAACACCAACCGAAAACAACGAGAAATCTATCCTATCTTAAAACTAACCGAGGAGCACTAAGGAAAAAACTATCCAATCTTAACACCAAACGGACAAGGAGAAATCTATCCTATCCTAAAACCAACCGAGGAGCACTAAGGAAAAATCTATCCCATTTTAACACCAACCGAACGAGGAGAAATCTACCCTATCTTAAAACCAACCGAGGAGCACTAACGAAAAATCTATCCCATCTTAACACCAAAAAACAAAGAACAGTAAACAACAAAACGGTAATAATGACAATTACTTAAACAACTATACAGCTAAACCAACCATAGAAACCCTATAAAAGGAAATAGTTCTTGATGGGTTGTGGGACATTCCCGAGAGTTGATTGACCTCGGGGGGGCCACCCTCGGGTGAGAGTGTCTTGTGATAACGGCCGAAACACTATGATCCCGGGGACCACAACTGATGACATGTCCTGCAGTTCTTGAAGAGATTTTTCAAAATAATATAAACCAAACTTTAAAAGAAAAAGTAAAATCTTTTGCACAAAAACATTGAATAAAACCAAAAACAAATGCCAACATTAAAGAACCGAACTACAATATGAATAACGTACCAACCTGAAAAAAATCCAAACTGGAAACGAAAACTACTTCATTCGAAAGAACGGGTCAAAGTACACGAGGACATTAAGACCAAGAATAACATGCGCCGGCCAGTGCCTTGCCTTGGACCTCTATCCTAACTGCGAAGTCGTCGGATGACGTGGGGAGATCCATGAGATATTTTAATTTACCTAACCCTAACCTATCAGGTGCCGGAGGAGTACATCTCTCGTGAGCTGTTCGACACTGTGCAGTGTCCAAGCCAGAACTACAAAACAAACTCATCACTGTCACACCAACTTACTACGTGCAAGGTTCACAGTGGGCAGCCGCAGCCATTAGCAGCACATTCTCATCCTCACATCTTTGATGTGAAATCTCCGGATGGTGCAATCTGTCCCACTGAGTCAGTAGAATGGGTCTCATTTTGTAACGTGTATATTGACACTGTAAAGCTCTGGGTCTGGCGTTATTTTTTCACTCCCTCTGCGGGTGAGGTCTAAGTTATAGGGGATTATCACGCTGATACGTAGTACTTCCGCATTCGGTGTTCATTGTGCACTGTGACATCCGGTGAACCACTCATCACTCTGGCGAACTGATGATGGAGGACCGGCAGTTCACTTTCACGACATCCCTGGTAAATGTACCCAAAGTCACGTTTTCTGAAGTTCACAGACTTACCGAACAACACTCCATAACAGCCCGCTCCAAACTGGACAAGGGATTGTTTATTTTTCGAGAAATATAACGACTACTAATGCGAGTGTCTGCTAGCTAGCTTACGCTAGGTAGGTTGGCTTATGCTAACGTCGGTTTGGCGTCAGCTCAGTCTGGAGGGATGAAAGGATAAGAGATGAAAAATAAGGTAGACTGGTACTTCTTTGGTACATATATGAATGTGTATCTTCAGCAGAAAGTGAAATGAATGTGAAATGAACTGAATGAATAAAGGAACTGAAAGAATAAAAGGATTTAATTCATTCTCTTTTTCTGAGTACATCATTTACTACATTATATATTAACCTTATTTTGAATACTTTCAGGATGGACTGACTGGACTTTAAAATTGATTATAGATGAAAGACTTCTCATTCAATTACATTACATGTCATTCAATATATACAATGTTTTCAGTGTACAAAATTACAGCTCCGGAAAAAATGAAGGGACCACTCCAAATGTTCAGTGCCTCTCGTTTTAATATTTATATATTATATTTAATATTTATAGGTACATGTTTGAGTAGAAACACTATTCAACAGGGATGTAGCCTTTTAAATCAAGTGGTCCCTGGAAGTTGGTCATCACACAGCAGACGGTCCACAGCTGATTGACTGTCGCAGACAAGGTGAAAGGACAGTGCGTTCCCAGATGCGGTATTCCTTGACTCTGCCTATTGCTCTTTCTACGAGGATTCGAAGTCGAGCGATTGCTTGTGTTTTCAGAGCATCCTCTTCAGTGAACTGCGCAGTGGTTAGAGATAAATTAATTAGTAATATTATTGTGAGTGCTTCAGTCCATCTTAAACATTTGTCTGCATATCTTAATGGTCACATTTGGGTCAAAGTTTTAATTTGAAATGTTCATTCCTTTCATGCCTACCTGTCATCTTGAAGGGTGGTATAATCAGCGTTGCCCCACGATCAGCTAGTGGCTTCTCGATGGTGAAACCCTTGTCTGCCATGCAGCCATCTCCTGGCTCCAGTAAATCCAGCAGTCCACTTCGTTCAGTCAGCTCTGGGTCGGAGATGGAGCCGGTAAAGAGACTTGACACAAAAGTCACAGCACTACAAGGGGCAATCCCAATCAAGGCCTTAAAGGTTGTTGTGTTCTTGTAAGATGATGTTCGGGTAATCATCGACTGCACCTTGGTGCAGTCGATGATTACCCGAACATCTGGACTGTACTGCACAAATTATCTTGGCATGGTGTTCTTGACTTGCAGTTTACTCATCCAGATGGGGAGGGAGCCAAGGAGCAGGTAACGGTAGTTGGCCCACGGTATAACAACATGGGATACAGTGGACACACTGACCTGAAACATGTCAGCCAGCACCTTCTCTTGCAGGCCTGCAGCAACCCGGCAGCAGAAGAGAAAAAACTCAACCAGTTGCAGTCTACACGTTGGACTGGGAGAAATGGGTTCAAATGTTTGTTTATTTTCTGAGCTTTCGACCAATAAACCAACATGGAGGCAGATGGTTGAATAACCTCCCAGAAGTCACAAAAAACATCTCTTGACGTGAATCTGGTGTAAAAAAGGATGTCCGCGTCTGAGACACAGAATCTGTGAAAATGCACTTTCAGCTGTGACAGCTCTCATCAGCGCCTTGACTGTTTCTTCCAATTGCTGTATGTTTACAGCAGCAGCATCCAGTGCACCTGTATGAGATGAAATTAAAACATCTAACCCAGATTTTGGCTGTGACTTGCATATTGGAAGCAGTTTGGACCTCTAAAGAAATTGCTTTTTGTAGCTCAATATTGCTTTTCAATTTTGCTTTTTATAGCTCAATATTCACCTTTACAATTAATTAAGTAAGATATAAAATGCAACATTTGTACTTGTGATGAAGCTTTTCACATTGTGGTTTGGTCAAATGCTGGGACATTAATAAGACTAAACATGTTGTGCCTGAGTTCTGAAAAGTTGACCTACCTCCTCGGTATAACCTACTAATAGCCCATTCTGTGATTAAACCATAGGTAGTACATCCTGTCAGGTAGGTGGTTTAAGAACAGTATGGGGTAATAGTAAGCCAATATTTCAGAACACTAACAAACACTGACAAACCTGGTTTAGGAGCAGAACCGAAATCATGTTCTGTCATCACCACCGAAGCTGAGATCTCCTCCATCGGCTCTTATTCACAGGGCAGCGGTTGCTCCAGAGGAAGGGATGGGTGAACGTCATGGCCTAAGCGAGTTGATGCTCTTTTATAAACAGACCCCCTTCTTGGCAGTTCCCAGTTGTTCCACTGGAAACGGGAGGGTAAAGACCCGATTTTCAGTCACTTGGTGTGACCCCGGTTGGTTGCTAGCTGTAGCGTTTGTAGTCTGATTCACTAAAGTGCCGGCTACAAACAAACATGCTACCTTGTTTTATTTTAAAGTTTGGCCCTTCATCCCGGCGAACCGCTTGAATCCACTTCTTCCTTGGACTCATTTCAGTCGGGAATCCATGAAAACTTAAGTAGGGTTGGTGTTGTTTGTTAGATGTACAAAGTGGAACAGAGAGCAGTGACATCTCGCTTTTGTTTCAGCCATGGTGGAAGTGCGCCGGAAGTGTTCATGCACAACGAAGACAAATCCCGCCACCGGAACCAGGAAGCGTGATAATCCCCTATTGTGTTATTTGAAATTACTTGAATATCTTATGGGAGTTTGGTTTGTTCTAGTTTTGAATCAGATTGGTGAATCAAGAGGAAGCATTGGGAGGCATTGGAGGAATAGGCAATTTGAATGGCAGGTATTCATTCCTTGGTGCCTCTTAACTGTTGGTTACGGGGGACGATGGTAACGACGACGATAGTCTTCAGCTCTAGGCTCCTGTATAAGAGGGGTGAATAGGCTATTCGAATGGCAGGTATTCATTCCTGCCATTCAAATATGGCAGGAATGAATACCTGCATGAATACCAATGTTGGTTACGGGGGACGATGGTAACAAATTTGATTCAGGGGTCTAGGGTGACTTTACTCAAAGTTTAATTGAATTGTCTGTTAAGAATGAGTACTTTGTCAAATGTAATTACAATTTGTAACCTCACTCTTCTTATTAAGTTGATGGAAAATAGTTTTATCAGTGCAATTTAAAGGTACATGTTTTCTGTGCATCCTTGTGTATTTTTATTTTATAGGCTGTTCCTTAATACAGTAGTTATTCTAGCTATGTGACGAGGCAGTTTTGTTCTTTCGACAGGTAAATCTCATTTTCCATGCTTTGTTAAGCAAGCCTTTTCCTGTTGGATTATGTTTCCCATCTTCTCTCAGAGCTCTGAATATCTATATGACTGCAAAACCTGTTATTACTGTTATTACAAGAAGGAAGCGGCCAAGAAGAGCCCCCAAGAAGGCACCCAAGCCTATGTTGTGTGCCCTATCTTTGCAGCCAATTACAAAAGATCATGACTGAAAAAAAAATCTGGATTTAGCAAAACAAAATGAACACTTTGACTGCAGGCAAACACAACGCAGATTCAGCCGGTCACACTTGGATCTATAAATGCCCATAACACAAAGAAAGCCTTGTGTCCGTACCTAACCCTAACCCAGAGAACGAAGATCACGGCCGAACATCGCAATATGGACACCAACAAGGCCACTCCTGATTTGAAAGCCAGTGCGCAACCACCAAGCCCTGAAGACTTGATGGAAGCCCGTCGAGTGGATGAAGAAGGGAGCAAGGTGCCTGCTCGGGAATCTATATATACAGGTGCTGGTCATATTATTAGAATATCATGAAAAAGTTGATTTATTTCATTAATTCCATTTAGAAAGTCAAACCTGTAGAATGTATACATTCATTCCAAACAGACTGATACATTATAAGTGTTTTTTGCCAAAAAGAAGATGATTATAGCTGACAACCAATGAAAACCCTAAATTCAACATCTCAGAAAATTAGAATATGGTGAAAAGGTCAGATATTGAAGACACCTGGTGCCACACTCTAATTAGCTAACTAACTCAAAACACCTGGAAAAGCCTTTAAATGGTCTCTCGTTTTGATTCTGTATGACACACAATCATGGGGAAGACTGCTGACTTAAGGAGGGCAAGACACAAAAGGTCATTGCCAAAGAGGTTGGATGTTCCCAGAGCTCTGTGTCCAAGCACATTAATAGAGAGGCGAAGGGAAGAAAAAGATGTGGTAGAAAAGAGTGTACAAGCAAGAGGGATAAACGCGCCCTGGAGAGGATTGTCAAACAAAACCGATTCAAAGATGTGGGGGAGATCCACAAAGAGTGGACTGTAGCTGGAGTCAGTGCTTCAAGAAGCACCACACACCGATGTATGCAAGATATGGGCTTCAGCTGTCGCATTCCTCATGTAAAGCCACTCTTGAATAAGAGACAACGTCAAAAGCGTCTCGCCTGGGCTCAAGACAAGGTCCCAGAGTCTGGAGGAAGACAGGAGAGGCACAGAATCCACGTTGCCTGAAGTCCAGTGTAAAATTTCCACAGTCAGTAATGGTCTGGGGTGCCATGTCATCTGCTGCTGTTGGTCCACTGTGTTTCCTGAGGTCCAGGGTCAATGCAGCAGTCTACCAGGAAGTTTTAGAACACTTTATGCTGCCTGCCGCGGACCAACTTTATGGAGGTGACGATTTCATTTTCCAACATGACTTGGCACCTGCACACAGTGCCAAATCTACCAGTACCTGGTTTAAGGACCATGGTATCCCTCTTCTTGATTGGCCTGCAAACTCACCTGACCTTAACCCCATAGAAAACCTATGGGGTATTGTGAAGCGGAAGATGCGAGATGCCAGACCCAACAATGCTGAAGAGCTGAAGGCCACTATTAAAGCAACCTGGGCTCTCATAACACCTGAGGAGTGCAACAGACTGGTCGACTCCATGCCACGCCGTATTGCTGCAGCAATTCAGGCAAAAGGAGCTGCAACTAAGTATTGATTGCCATACATGCTGAAACTTTCCATGTTCATACTTTTCAGTTGGCCCACATTTCTAAAAAATCATTTTTTGTACTAGTCGTAACTAATATTCTAATTTTCTGAGATACTGAATTTGGGATTTTCAGTAATTGTCAGTACTAATCATCCAAATTAAAAGAAATAAACATTTCAAATATATCACTCTGTGTGTAATGAATTGATATAATATGTAAGTTTCACGTTCTGAATATAATTACTGAAATAAATCAACTTTTTCATGATATTCTAATAATTTGACCAGCACCTGTATGTTCAACGGTGAGTTTGTCAGTGTCACCCAGATTCAGCCAGAACTTACACTGCCCAATTTGGAATTGGTGTCACCATTGAACATGTGTCGATTTGGAAGTTGGAAGTATGACCATTGAACATGTGTGGATTTGGAAGTTGGAAGTTGGAATTTGTCAGTGTCACCCAGATTCAGCCAGACCTTACACTGCCCAATTTGGAATTTTTGTCAGTGTCACCATTGAACATGTGTCGATTTGGAAGTTGGAAGATGGAATTTGTCAGTGTCACCATTGAACATATGTAGATTTGGAAGTTGGGATTTGGAAGTATCACCATTGAACATATGTCGATTTGGAAGTTGGAACCTTCCCAATTCCGACTTTCGACTTCCAAATCGAAGTCACAACATGTGATAGTCACAACATGTTGTACTTTTATCCCCAATAACACAGCTCCGGATGTGTTGGTGGCCAGGGCACTGGCACGATTACAATCCCTCAGGTTCGAATAGGCAGAGAACTCCGGCATTATGACCCTTTGACAGGATGGATGGAGAATATGTTTGGGAGGTGGAAAGGCATGATCCAGTCAGTGCCCGTCGCGGGAATAATGGCAGTAACCGTGTTAATTGTAGCCGGCTGCCGTTGTATTCCCTGCGCACGAGGGCTACTGCATCGGCTGATCACCACAGCAGTGGGCGCTACAGAAGCGCCAAGTGCCATTCAGGCTTACATGGGGATCAGATATGATCCGGTGAAAGTGGACGAGACATCACCTGAGGGGCCCGACCCTATCCAGCTGTAATATGTAGAATAGTCAACACCTATACTATTCTAGTAGAAGCGCCTGTATATAAGATAATCAATATCCCGGATTTATTTGAATAATTAATTATTGAACCACCAAGACGAGTTGTTTGTTATTATATAGTATTGTTTGGTTGCGAGTGCAACCCTTTATTTCTGTATCGCTGCATTGATAATGGTACTGTTGATCTTCTTTGAGACGGTTGTTTACAGGCCACCTGTTGCTGACACGACGACGATGGAGAACCTGTTTGGAAGCTCCCATGATGTAAAAAAAACCTCTTTGTGAGCTGAGCCCTTGACAAGGAGGGACGAGTCTTGGGTTCATGAATTACAGGCCCGACGGCGACAGAAGAAACAATGGCTACGATAATAACAACGCCCAAAACCACCCACATGCAATACACGAAGATCACCTGAACCACCCATATCCATGCTAGCCTATGAATCATTTAGAATTTTTAAAATTGTATTATGACTACCAATTTTTACTTTACTTTTGCACATGTTGAAAATTGTATGACCTTGTAGCACATAACCAAAAGTGTTAGCTCAGGATTTCTATGGATACTTTTGTTTGAGTGCTGTTTGACCATATGATTGTATGATAACAAGATATATGTTCATTGTTGTATTGTTAAATAATGACCTGAATTTCCAATGAGACCCACAATGTGAAAACCGTTTCAGTATTATCGGGAACGCGTAGTGGTTTTTCTCTATTCGGTAGAGTTTCTCCCACACGGTTGATGGTGTTGATGATTTTTCCTACTTTGATTATGTTTTCGGTGTGGTAAATGGTGTTTATGATTTAAAATATTATTGTATGGTCATCTGAGATGACCAAGGAGGGATTGTTACGTATTTTAAGAATCTAAGCTACCCACACATAGACCCAATGAAGCAGGACCAAACATATAAGCCGTAAATACTATACATAGCCACAAGGGGAGCAAGACCTTATTGGAGGCTGCTCCAGCCACAGATAGCACCTTTATATATATATTGCAATGTTCTTCAGGGAAAGAGGGGTCGAATCCAAAGGAATAGCTTTAAAGAGACTTTATTTGTATAAAGTATTTTCGGTATGGTAAACTGATGCTCTGAAGTAAAGAGAGATTGAAAATGTGTTCTAAGCACGTGCGAGCGTATTCTCCTAGCTGATCACAGGCATAAACCCACCTATGTCTAGTCGCTGCCGAGAGAGTTCTGATCTGCCTCCACGAGCTGGAGGCTTCTTATGGACTCAGCGAGGACCGGAAGACTTGGAGAGGAACCGGTGTGACGTAATCCTCGGTTTTCCTCGCCTGGTCTGTGGTGCTGCCCTCTGTGGCTAAAGTATCTATTTCAGCCTTCAGTAATGTCCTGCTTTCCCTTGTGGCTATGTATAGTATTTACGGCTTATATGTTTGGTCCTACCCCCTATTGGTTAAGTGAGGGAAATACAGCTTGTGTTCCTAAAATACGTAACAATATGAAGAAGCAAAAGCCTTTACTTCGCCCCGGCCACGCCCACTTGACGGACTCTACTTGTGCACACGAGGCGAAGAGCTTTAGAGATTTTCAGCGACACCCGCGAGGGGACATGGGCCTCTGCCCATGTCCCGTAGTAGCCAGAGTTATTATCTCTCACACGTGTTCGACACGATTCCTAGACTTTCGTTCAATAGTCACTTACCATGCCGAAACATGCCTACTTTAACAATAAACTCTCTTAAAAGCTATCCCGGATTTGAACCCTTTCCTTGAAGAACTACTCAGCACATGTAATATGTCTCCAACACGGTACAAACATTAGATCTAGACGGGAGTGGATACCTTCTATCTACAGTCCCATAAAAAACACACTTCTGGCCCCTTGCTCCTTGAATATAATTATTTAATTAAAGGCAGCTATTGCAGCCTTCAGTAAGGTCCTGCTCCCCTTGTGGCTGTGTATAGTATTTATGGCTTATATGTTTGGTCCTGCTTCCTAGTGGTTCTGTGAGGGTAATACAGCTTGTGTGTTTTAATCTGCTTCCTAGAGGCTATGTGGAGGCAGCTTATGTTCTTAAAATACGTAACAGACACCAGGACGGTCACCATCTGCAAGCAATGTAACACGGGTTACATCTTGCCTCATGACGGCCATTTTGTATTTGGTGACCATTTTGTATTTGTTTAGAATGATATTGTTACGTATTTTAAGCACATAAGCTGGCCCACATAGCCGCTGGGAAGCAGGATCGAACACACAAGCTGCACAACCCTCACATAGCCACTAGGAAGCAGGATCGAACACATCAGCTGCAATAACTACTCCATCCACAGATGGCAGCACCTTTAGACAAGCGTGGAGGGAGGAACTATTACGTCGCACCGGCCATGCCCACTTGACCCTATCAAGCTCGACAAAGAGATTGGAGTGCAGAGCTGATAGCCAGACCCGCAGAGAGCCTGGGGCTCGAAGTAGCTCTACGGTATTTCTCTCACACGCGTTAGATACAATTCCCTCCCTTCTGCTTCATAGTTACCGTACGAAAATGAACCAACGAAGACGGAGGACTACTCTATGGTAAGTTTTTTTCCTTTAATCAAAACTAAACAATGTTAAAATACCTGGTACTATGCTGTGTATGAGGTGCAGGTAATTTTGTAATTGTTTTAGCATTTCCTGGGGTTGTGCGGTGTATGGAACACAGGAATTTGCCAATTTCAAAAATATCGCCCACATTAGGGACTAGGGCATGTAGAGGGGCCCCAGGGCTACCACGGGCACTATTCAGAATTCCAACGCTCCGCTGTTCCTTTAAATCGCTTCACTTCAAATTTTTAAAATCAAGATTGCAGTACCCAAAAAAGTCCGCTGGGGCTAGAGCTATCCGAGGGTGGTCTCGGAATTCCCACGCCCCGCTGTTTGCCCGAGCTAGGTCCAAAAAAACGTTTTTGAAAAGTGGTAAGTTGCCCTTAACCTAACCCTAACCCATTAACAAACGACTCAAAATGGCCTAAAACGTGCTCCTAGACACTTTCTGTGTGAACTTTTTTGACTCCGCACTTGGTCAGATTTTCACAAAATTGTACATGGGGGGGGGGGGGGTCAACGGCAGCTATATGAAGGAAGTTAGCTAGAACTCCAAAACTTCGCACACCTGTCTAAGGAGCCTAGAGCACCTTCCACACCAAATATCGTTAATACCCCTTTTTCCCTCGCCGAGTGGCACAAATTTTTCCCTTGCCGAGTGGCACAAATTTGAACATTTCAAATTCAATTTTCTATACCAAACCAAGCCACCAGGTGGCCAGAACTTGGCACAGACGTAGCCCTGATCCATAGCTACCACCCCATAGGGTTCATGTTCCCACGCCCCTCTCCCTGTTCCCATGGCAACGCTTTTAGGTGTTTTCCAATGTTAAAAAAAGTTGCCACTTGGGGCGCCAAATTCCCTCCCTTCTGCTTCATAGTTACCGTACCAAAATGAACCAACGAAGACGGAGGACTACTCTAAGGTAAGTTTTTTGCTTTATTCAAAACGAAACAATGTTAAAATACATGGTACTATGCTGTGTATGAGGTGCAGGTTATTTTGTAATTGTTTCAGCATTTCCTGGGGCTGTGCGGTGTATGGAACACAGGAATTTGCCAATTTCAAAAATATCGCCCACAATAGGGACTAGGGCGTGTAGAGGGGCCCCAGGGCTACCACGGGCACTATTCAGAATTCCCACGCTCCGCTGTTCCTTTAAATCGCTTCACTTCAAATTTTTAAAATCAAGATTGCAGTACCCAAAAAAGTCCGCTGGGGCTAGAGCTATCCGAGAGTGGTCTCGGAATTCCCACGCCCCGCTGTTTGCCCGAGCTAGGTCCAAAAAAACGTTTTTGAAAAGTGGTAAGTTGCCCTTAACCTAACCCTAACCCATTAGCAAACGACTCAAAATGGCCTAAAACGTGCTCCTAGACACTTTCTGTGTGAACTTTTTTGACTCCACACGTGCTCAAATTTTCACAAGATTTTACATGGGGGGGGGGGGGGTCAATGGCAGCTATATGAAGGAAGTTGGCTAGAACTCCAAAACTTTGAATTAAAACTTAAAAGATAGAACGCTTCACGAATTTGCGTGTCATCCTTGCGCAGGGGCCATGCTAATCTTCTCTGTATCGTTCCAATTTTAGTAGATGTGATACCGAAGTAACACAAATACTGCCTAATCCTCAGTTAGCTATGTACCTCTGCTCAGACACCAAACGCTATCTGCTGGTGGAGCTACAACAGACGATTCATACGTTGGGCGATTTGCGGTTGCTGAGAAACAGAAAGCTTCGATGGACCGATAGCGCAAAAGATAACGTGGCTGAGGAACGTTCTTCTCTTTATTTATCCGACAGAAAAGAGGAAAAAACCCACCTCACTCGTCGCGTCGATAAAGAACTTCTTCTTTTTTACGACCCAGCAATCAGCGAACGACAACAGAGACACCCAAAGCGTCGGATCGAATCCCCGTGAAATCAACGCTTTTGACCGGCCGTTCTCGTCGCAAATGAAGACGAGAACCCTTTGTTATGTTATAATTATTATTACATTACAATATGCAAAATATGACAGACCAAAAGCCCTTATTGTGAATTTTATTTTCTTGTCTTGTTACTTATAGACCTGAATTGCATCCTTGTCCAATAGGTGGCGCTCTCGAATACTGTCTGTAGAGTGTGGTGTGGGGAGGGGGGTCTTGACCTTGGTAACCGTTTTGTATTTATTTAGAATGAGATCGTATTTACTTAACGGTTGCTAAGTTATACTTTATGTCCAATAGGGGGCGCTCTCGAATAATGTTTGTAGAGTGTGGTGTGGGGAGGGTGGCCTTGACCTTGGTGACCATTTTGTATTTGTTTAGAATGATATTGTTACGTATTTTAAAATCAAGATTGCAGTACCCAAAAAAGTCCGCTGGGGCTAGAGCTATCCGAGGGTGGTCTCGGAATTCCCACGCCCCGCTGTTTGCCCGAGCTAGGTCCAAAAAAACGTTTTTGAAAAGTGGTAAGTTGCCCTTAACCTAACCCTAACCCATTAACAAACGACTCAAAATGGCCTAAAACGTGCTCCTAGACACTTTCTGTGTGAACTTTTTTGACTCCGCACTTGGTCAGATTTTCACAAAATTGTACATGGGGGGGGGGGGGGGTCAACGGCAGCTATATGAAGGAAGTTAGCTAGAACTCCAAAACTTCGCACACCTGTCTAAGGAGCCTAGAGCACCTTCCACACCAAATATCGTTAATACCCCTTTTTCCCTCGCCGAGTGGCACAAATTTTTCCCTTGCCGAGTGGCACAAATTTGAACATTTCAAATTCAATTTTCTATACCAAACCAAGCCACCAGGTGGCCAGAACTTGGCACAGACGTAGCCCTGATCCATAGCTACCACCCCATAGGGTTCATGTTCCCACGCCCCTCTCCCTGTTCCCATGGCAACGCTTTTAGGTGTTTTCCAATGTTAAAAAAAGTTGCCACTTGGGGCGCCAAATTCCCTCCCTTCTGCTTCATAGTTACCGTACCAAAATGAACCAACGAAGACGGAGGACTACTCTAAGGTAAGTTTTTTGCTTTATTCAAAACGAAACAATGTTAAAATACATGGTACTATGCTGTGTATGAGGTGCAGGTTATTTTGTAATTGTTTCAGCATTTCCTGGGGCTGTGCGGTGTATGGAACACAGGAATTTGCCAATTTCAAAAATATCGCCCACAATAGGGACTAGGGCGTGTAGAGGGGCCCCAGGGCTACCACGGGCACTATTCAGAATTCCCACGCTCCGCTGTTCCTTTAAATCGCTTCACTTCAAATTTTTAAAATCAAGATTGCAGTACCCAAAAAAGTCCGCTGGGGCTAGAGCTATCCGAGAGTGGTCTCGGAATTCCCACGCCCCGCTGTTTGCCCGAGCTAGGTCCAAAAAAACGTTTTTGAAAAGTGGTAAGTTGCCCTTAACCTAACCCTAACCCATTAGCAAACGACTCAAAATGGCCTAAAACGTGCTCCTAGACACTTTCTGTGTGAACTTTTTTGACTCCACACGTGCTCAAATTTTCACAAGATTTTACATGGGGGGGGGGGGGTCAATGGCAGCTATATGAAGGAAGTTGGCTAGAACTCCAAAACTTTGAATTAAAACTTAAAAGATAGAACGCTTCACGAATTTGCGTGTCATCCTTGCGCTATCTGCCCAGCGATGCTCTCTGTTTCTCAGCCAATCGGCAGCCACAAATCTTCCCCTTAACTTTTCCCCAACTTTCGCCCGCCCAATCAGCAACAGCGCATCGACTTAAGGGACCTCAGCTAAAGGGGCGCCCCGCCCAATCAGCAACACGCATCAGCATGAACTTAAGGAAAACCTTCCACGTGTGTCAGCCATTATCTCTGCAGTCGGTGATAAGGTAGGATGTGGCGATTAGCCTTGAAAACGAGAGCTGGTAAACCGTGAAAAATGCGTTAAAATGTTAGAGGACGACTCGGTTATATGCTATAGACCCTATTGTGTATGTGGTATAAATGCTGGGACGAATTTCGAATTATAAATATGTTAAAATTAATGTTGAAATTACGGAGAGTCGCGATTGCCATTGAAACGGATTGCGCGGGAGTTAGCCTTGAAAACGAGTACTGGTAAATCGTGAAAAATGCGTTAAAATGTTAGAGGAAGACTCGGTTATATGCTATAGACCCTAGTGTGTATGTGGTATAAATGCTGGGACGAATTTCGAATTATAAATATGTTAAAATTAATGTTGAAATTACGGTGAGTCGCGATTCCCATTGAAACTGGTGGCGCGGCGATTAGCATTCCAACCTTTCAAACCTTCTGTTATCTTTCCTGTAAGCATCCATGAACATAAAAGTCACTTTAAGGTAGTAAACTGTAATGCACGTTTAATGCAATGCTCGTTTAATGCTGTGTCGTGTCATTTGTTGTCATTGTAGATGTCTTTTGCAAATTTGAGGATTACCGCGTCGCATCAGTTGGTCCTGCGGGCCTCTGATGCGGCGGCGGCCTTCACCGCCGCCATGGGGCCACGCGGGACCCAGGCTCCCGCCAGGGCCAAGAAGCCGGGGGAGGTGGAGAAGGAGGCCCGTGCCCGCGTCGTCTCCGAGGGTGGTGACCCTGGGAACCCCATGCTGGTGCTGGGCTGCCACAGCATCCAGCTGGGGAAGTACCAGGGTCAGACCTTCCGATGGCTCCTGGAGAACGACGCGGGCTACGCCTGTCACCTGGTCGACAGTCACCAGCGGGAGCGGGAGACTAGTGCCTCGGACAGCCCGCTCATGGCCAACAAGGACAGCCTCGCCCGCTACTCCTGCGCCCACCCCGCTTTTGCGGAGCACCTCAAGTTCCGCCGGGCGCAGGAGGAGGCCCGGGCTCGCGCCACTCTGCCCGGGCGGGGGGGCGAGGCGCTTGTTGGCTTCGGGCTGTTCAAGGAGGACACCCTGAAGGACCTGTACGAATCCAAGGACAAGGACCGTCAGGAGTAAGTCATATTGTGGTGAAGGGCAGTGGAGACGGTGCTGTGACATGTTTATATTTTTTGATTTTCGATCATTGTCTTGCAGATACGTCAAGTGGCTACGACGGAAGACACCGCAGCCTGGGAGCTCCATGGACGCCGCCATTCAGTACTTCTTGGGCCGAGACAAGGAGCGGTCGGCGGAGGCGGCTGCTACACCCCCTCCGCCCGCCAGCAGCAGCACCAGCAGCGGCCCCAGCACCACCACCAGCCAGGCCGCTGCTTCAACCGTGCTGCCGCCCCGCAAGCCGACCGCTCCCAATTTCTCGGCCCTTGTGCGCGGGCGTCCGATGGGCCCCAGGGAGCTGCAGGCCCAGATCAGGAGACTGATGAGCCCACCAGCACGGCCTGCAGCTCCAGGTCGGTAGCTCTTTCTTTCTGTTACACACAACAGAGGTTGAGTGTATACGATTTACTGACCGTTGCCCCCCCCCCCCATAGCGGTGTCTTCCGTCAGAGACCAGCGCCCCTCGGTTCCGCCGCCCCCCACCACAGAGGTGACGGACGAGGAGCTGGTCCGGATGGTCACTGATGTAGAAATGGGTAACTGGCACCACACCGGACGTGTCGCACTGTAACATTGGCCTTGGATATCTATTCTTGAGTCAGTATGTTTGTATTAACTGTAACTTTTTAATTTGCTGGTCGCTAAAGCTGATGCCTGAAGGATAAAGGTAGGTTTATCAGGTGATGTAGCCGTCTTTGTAGGTGGTAGACGCGCCGTCCTCTCTCACGTGGTGGTAATGTGGATTTGATTAAACTCCCAGTCTAGCAAACCTCGCCTTGTAACTAACAGTCGCCTTGTAGCACTAAACCATTTTATCTAATCAACAGCATGCTGCACGTCATGAATGCTCAGACTCACTTAGTCTCGCTTGCCCGTGTGTTGCCCCGTCACTCTCATTGTGCTGATGCCATTTGGTTGTGCGTGACCGTGTCTGAAGCTGGCGTACAGGTCCTTCAGGCCCTCCCGCTCCCGCTGGTGACGCCTCCGACTCCACCTCCCCCGGCACCGTCCTCCACCCCACCACCACCACCACCACCACCACCACCACCACCACCACCACCACCACCACCACCACAAGTTGCGGCTGCTCCACCGACGGTCGGGCTTCCTGCTCGGGCTCCGGCGCAGACCAGGGTGGAGCCTCGTGGCGTCTCCGTGGAGGAGACGCCGTGCGGGGAGGCCACCCTGGCGCCGGAGCCGAAGAAGAAGAGGAGGAAGACGACGACGACGGGCGACGTGGAGCAGCCGGCAACGCCCGCTCCTGCTCGGGCTGAGGTACAGACACACGCCCGTCGTACTCACAGACACACGACTCGGTGGAGACGACCGTCAGACTGCGTACGCAGCAGCGACTCGCCCTCCTCACGGTGTGTTTGTCTGTGTTGTCTTCATCCTCCTCACAGACCCGGTTGCCTGAGGGCTGGCGGACAGCCCTCACCGGGGCAGAGCAGGAGTGGATCGGCCGGGCGCTGTTCCAGCAGACCAGCGGGGGGTCCCTCAAGCTAACCACGGACCTCAAGCTGTGGTGGGACCCCCCCCAGCCCCGGCTGAACTATACTCAGCCACCCGCCTCGGCGGCTGCCTTCTTCGCGTGTCGGTTGTTCCTCTGGGCGCCCCTGCACATGTGGGGTCCCCGGCCGACATGCTGCCAGAAACATCTCACCAAGTGTGGGATGTACAAGACCATCCGGAAGGTCTTGGACATCGACGGCTGGTACTTGATGGCCACCGAGTACCTGGAGTGCCGTCGGTGTCGGAGGAAGGTAGCCGCCTGGTCGCAGGAGGTCGTGAGGCAGCTGGGAGAGGGGCATCGCGCCCTCTTCCCGGCGATCCTCACCTACAAGTAAGCAGCTGTCTGAAAACTGTCGGTGTGTCTGCGTGTGGCTCTTCTGTAACACGTGCGCTCCCCTGTAGGCTTGCCTGCGACCGGCGGGTCATCATCCAGCTGCGTGAGCGTACTCGGGGGAACAGCGCCACGCAGCTGCAAAAAAAACTCTGTGAGGCACACACAGAGGCCTGGATGCGGCGGTCCATACACTACCTCAGCGTCATGGAGCCCTTCACGTCGACGGGTGTCGTGCGCCAGTGCACCCCACCGCCGAAACCATCGCCAGACGTGCCGCAGTACGGCTGGCTGTTGGTGGTGTACTGCCACGACATCCTGTCTCGCCTGGAGGACGTGAAGGCCCGGGTCACCTCAGTCTTCGGATCCATCTTGAAGATGGATTCGACCAAGAAGGTGAATGTGGTGTCGGAGCACGAGCGTTACTCTCTTGCGACGTGCGTGCAGCCCTATTGACTTGCGACGTGCGTGCAGCCTTATTGACGTGTGTGTGTGTGTGTGTGTGTGTGTGTGTGTGTGTGTGTGTGTGTGTGTCTGTGTCTGTGTCTGTCGCCTCGCCTTCAAACAGGTGACCCGGAAGCTCGCCGGTGCCGCCGCCCATACCGCAGCCTGGGCGACCAACGTGGGCAACGAGCACGGGCAGGTGCTAATGTCCGTGCTCACGGCCACCGAGGGGGGTGGCCTGTTGCCCATGGCCGCGGGGTTAATGCGGCGGTACCGGGACGCTGGGGTAGCGCAGCCTCGCGTCCTCTACGTCGACCGGGACTGCTGTTCGTCCCACGGGGGGTCCAAGGCAGCTGCTGCGTTCCAGGAGTGGGACAAGCTGGTGGTCCGGTTGGACATTTGGCACCTGATGCGACGCTACGCGTCAGGTGTCACAACCGAGAGCCACCAGCTCTACAAGCCCTTCCTGCAGCAGCTGTCCGCCAGTATCTTCCTGTGGGACCCAGAGGACACAGCCCGGTTGCTCAACGCCAAGAGGAGGACGCTAGAGGCGCAGGGGATGACCTTCTCGTCCGAAGCCGGAGTGTGGAGGCACGTCAGCCGCAGGGAGATGGCTCTCCATTGCCGTCGCCGCACGCGTGGAGCTGCGGCGACCGAGCGGCTGATTGATGACCTCCTGCAAACCTTCGGCGGTGCCAACGGGCGAGACACCATGGGGATTCCCCTGCTGGACCGAGACCGCATCCAGGCAATCCGTGCGGAGCAGCGACGGCACCTCGAGTGCATCCAGGACCCGCCGGGCGTGGAGCTGTACACGGAGACAGGCAGGCTGACCAAGGGGGGGATCAGCCTGCCGACGTACCGTTGTGCGCGCGGCTCCACGTCCCTGGAGTCGTTCCATCTCCACCTCAACCGCTTCATTCCAGGTAAACCACGGGTTTCACCGTCGTGTCTATCTTTCACTGCCGCCGCCCTCGTTGTCGTTCACGTTGTGCGTGCTGACTAAACCGCTAAACGCGTCTGTGTTCCTCCTCAGGAGAAAGTGCCAACCCTTGGCACTTCCAGGCTTTTCTCCTGGAGGGGTTGGTGAGATGGAACGAGGACAGGGCGGCGTCCGCGGCACAGGAGGGTCGTCCGCTGCTCCGCACCTACAGTGGCCCCCTGCAGCACTCCCTTGACCAGCTCAGCCAACGGGTGCTTGGCTCGAGTTTGGTCAGGGACTACACCAAGCCCAGGGAGTACACGGGTAAGAACGTTTGAGCCGGCGTCACCACGCTTACACGTGTCCGCGCAGAACGATGTTTGTACCAGATTGAGTGACGATGCCGTTGTGCTTCAGGGGAACTCATCGGCATCGAGTACCTGTACTCCCAGACGGGCAGAGTGCTGCAGGACGTCAGCTTGGACCCTGACGTTCCGGACGCGGGTCCACCGCCTACCGAGGAGGACGACGAGCTCGCCGAAGGCCGGCATGAGTTGGAGGACCTCACACTCCACGTGCCTGGCGAGTTCACCGCTCCTCGGACGGACCCGCGGTCAGGGCAACCAGCTGACGCACCCGCGCCCGAGCCATCCCGTCCGACCGATCCCCCCGAGCCCGCGCCCCGCTCCCCCGGCCGGTCCTCACCAGAGCCTCAGCAGACCGCTGAGGTGAGTGCGACAGCGGTGCGACTCACTGGCTCGATCAAACGCAGCGCTCTGTGGCGTCCGTCTGACTTGTTGTTTTCTGTATCCGCTTGTGTTCGCAGGACTACCGAGGACCAGACGACCAGCCGGGGTACCTGGCCGTGGTCCGCTTGGCCACGGCCTTAGTGGGGCTGCGCCACGAACAGGCCCTGTCCGAGGGGAGGGTAGACGAGCTCATCGGGCTCTACGAGGCCCTGTCCCCGTTCGACAGGGCCCGAGTAGTTTACCCTCCCCGCTACACGGACGGGGCAGCTCGGGGGGGTCGATTCATGGCAGCGAAGCCAGGCCGCACCAGTATCCCTGGTGTGGAGAGCCTGCGACGGTGAGGAGGCTAAGCTTCGGTCGTACATTTCCCCGACGTACACGCAAGCCGCTTTACGTAACGTCTGTCGTTGTTTTTGTCCCTCGTCCGCAGCTGCCTGGTCGGACAGACCTCTGGACCCGCCAGCAGTCCCAGCACAAGCCGGCTGGTAGAAGCAGTGTGCGTCCAGCTCTGCAACCTGTACCCTACGGGCACCCGTGTGCAAGGCGGCGCCCGGGGTACACGGTGGGACAGCGCACTGCTTCGTTACCGCCACATCCGGGAGCTTGTGCTGGGACACCAGAGGTTGATGGCTCGGGCGCCCGTTCAGCTCTTTGAGCTGAACGCTAGGACCCTCTCGCTGTGGTGCGTTGGATGCTTTGGGCAGTGACACGCTTGAACCACACGCTCTCGATGGTGTAACTGTAACTAAAACACTATGTCGCCACCCGCTCTCAGGTTTACCCGGACGCAGCGAGAGAAGGAGAGGGCTGTGCTGACTCCAGGCGTTGCAGCAGACGGAGGACGACCACCGGCGGCGGCCGCGGCGACAGCGCCGGGCCCGGCCTCAGCAGCGGCGGTGGATCGTCCGGCGGCAGCAGCAACGGCGACGTCGGCGGTGCCTCAAGGCCGGGCGACGACAGCGGCAGCGAGGGGGGCGGTAGCCCCGGCAGCGGCACCGGCTGTGGCAGCACCGGTGCCCGCTCTGCAGGCGCCAGTGGTGCACAGACGGCTACTGGCGCCACGACCGCCCGCCCCCTCGGCTGCTTACCCGGCCTTCCTGCCGACGGCTGCTGCCGCAGCTGCAACTGGACCTTTAAGAGCAGCACAGCCTCTCCTTGTGGACCTCTCACTGCCCCGGCAGTGTGTGTGGGTGCTCCCCGTCCCCCCCCCCCTCCTGACGCTCCCTCGGACATTGCCGGCTCCACACGTCCTCCCTCCGCCGCTGGCCGCCGCACAGCACGCCGGCCCTGAGCTGCCTGTACCCCTGCCCGCCGCACAGCACGCCGGCCCTGAGCTGCCTGTCGCCCTCAAAACAGTTGAAGCGAGGAGGCTGAGCGCCAAGCGACGGGCTGAGGCACCTCCAGGCACGACCCTCTCTCACCGGGCCGGCGTGCCACAGGTGCATAAGTGCAGTAAATGCGGCCAGCCGAGGCGGAGGGAGACCGGACACTCCCGCTACGGCGGGGAAGTCTTCTGTTCTGTCGCGGCGGGTCAGAGTGTGGAGGACTGGCTGAGGGGGAAGAAGGAGCGGGACCAGGGTAGAGCCCAGCGCTGATGCGCACTCTTGCCGGGGATGGTGTTGTATATAGTTCTTTTGTATATAGTTTTTTTTATGTTGTGTATATAGTTATTTTGCAGTGTTACTGTCTATAGTTATTTTGCAGTGTTAGTGTATATAGTTGTTTAGTGTGTGTATAGTTCTGTTTTGTTCGTTAATTACTAAGTGCATACACACACTGCCATATTTATTCATATAGCATATAACATAGCATATAACATAGCATATAACTTTGCGGAGGATGGTTCACGACTCATTAATTCCTGATAATGGACACACCATATACATATATATATACTGTATATGAATGAATAATAAAATAAGTTCTCTTTCGACGGTACATGCTTGTCCCTTGTTTGTTTTTCTTCTTTAGCAAAAAAGTCCACAAGAATAATAATTAATGGTTTATTTCAATAAAGTCATAACACTGACAGCAAATGGATTATAAATATATACATAAAGCAATAAGTTGACAATAAATGGCATTCTTTTAATATAATACTCACAAGAATAATAATAAATGGGTTTTTTATTTCAATAAACTCATAACACTGACAGCAAATGGATTATAAAAAGATATCATTGAAAGCAATAAGTTGACAATAACAAATGGCATTATTTTAATATAAAAATCACAAGAATAAATGGTTTGTTTAATTCAATGAAAGCAAGTAATATAAGCGTTGGTTTGACGGGGGTTCGATCCGACGCTTTGGGCTTCTCCGTCGTCGTCCTCGTCCTCGTCGCTGATTGGTGGGTCGTCAAAAAAAACTTTCTTTATCGGCCGCGAGGGGGCGGGCTTTTTCGTCTTTTTCTGCAGGATCAACACAGGAATGCGGGGTGTCAAAACAGAGAGGAATGCGGGGTGTCCTTTGCGCAGGGGCCATGCTAATCTTCTCTGTATCGTTCCAATTTTAGTAGATGTGATACCGAAGTAACACAAATACTGCCTAATCCTCAGTTAGCTATGTACCTCTGCTCAGACACCAAACGCTATCTGCTGGTGGAGCTACAACAGACGATTCATACGTTGGGCGATTTGCGGTTGCTGAGAAACAGAAAGCTTCGATGGACCGATAGCGCAAAAGATAACGTGGCTGAGGAACGTTCTTCTCTTTATTTATCCGACAGAAAAGAGGAAAAAACCCACCTCACTCGTCGCGTCGATAAAGAACTTCTTCTTTTTTACGACCCAGCAATCAGCGAACGACAACAGAGACACCCAAAGCGTCGGATCGAATCCCCGTGAAATCAACGCTTTTGACCGGCCGTTCTCGTCGCAAATGAAGACGAGAACCCTTTGTTATGTTATAATTATTATTACATTACAATATGCAAAATATGACAGACCAAAAGCCCTTATTGTGAATTTTATTTTCTTGTCTTGTTACTTATAGACCTGAATTGCATCCTTGTCCAATAGGTGGCGCTCTCGAATACTGTCTGTAGAGTGTGGTGTGGGGAGGGGGGTCTTGACCTTGGTAACCGTTTTGTATTTATTTAGAATGAGATCGTATTTACTTAACGGTTGCTAAGTTATACTTTATGTCCAATAGGGGGCGCCCTCGAATAATGTTTGTAGAGTGTGGTATGGGGAGGGTGGCCTTGACCTTGGTGACCATTTTGTATTTGTTTAGAATGATATTGTTACGTATTTTAAAATCAAGATTGCAGTACCCAAAAAAGTCCGCTGGGGCTAGAGCTATCCGAGGGTGGTCTCGGAATTCCCACGCCCCGCTGTTTGCCCGAGCTAGGTCCAAAAAAACGTTTTTGAAAAGTGGTAAGTTGCCCTTAACCTAACCCTAACCCATTAACAAACGACTCAAAATGGCCTAAAACGTGCTCCTAGACACTTTCTGTGTGAACTTTTTTGACTCCGCACTTGGTCAGATTTTCACAAAATTGTACATGGGGGGGGGGGGGGGGTCAACGGCAGCTATATGAAGGAAGTTAGCTAGAACTCCAAAACTTCGCACACCTGTCTAAGGAGCCTAGAGCACCTTCCACACCAAATATCGTTAATACCCCTTTTTCCCTCGCCGAGTGGCACAAATTTTTCCCTTGCCGAGTGGCACAAATTTGAACATTTCAAATTCAATTTTCTATACCAAACCAAGCCACCAGGTGGCCAGAACTTGGCACAGACGTAGCCCTGATCCATAGCTACCACCCCATAGGGTTCATGTTCCCACGCCCCTCTCCCTGTTCCCATGGCAACGCTTTTAGGTGTTTTCCAATGTTAAAAAAAGTTGCCACTTGGGGCGCCAAATTCCCTCCCTTCTGCTTCATAGTTACCGTACCAAAATGAACCAACGAAGACGGAGGACTACTCTAAGGTAAGTTTTTTGCTTTATTCAAAACGAAACAATGTTAAAATACATGGTACTATGCTGTGTATGAGGTGCAGGTTATTTTGTAATTGTTTCAGCATTTCCTGGGGTTGTGCGGTGTATGGAACACAGGAATTTGCCAATTTCAAAAATATCGCCCACAATAGGGACTAGGGCGTGTAGAGGGGCCCCAGGGCTACCACGGGCACTATTCAGAATTCCCACGCTCCGCTGTTCCTTTAAATCGCTTCACTTCAAATTTTTAAAATCAAGATTGCAGTACCCAAAAAACTCCGCTGGGGCTAGAGCTATCCGAGAGTGGTCTCGGAATTCCCACGCCCCGCTGTTTGCCCGAGCTAGGTCCAAAAAAACGTTTTTGAAAAGTGGTAAGTTGCCCTTAACCTAACCCTAACCCATTAGCAAACGACTCAAAATGGCCTAAAACGTGCTCCTAGACACTTTCTGTGTGAACTTTTTTGACTCCACACGTGCTCAAATTTTCACAAGATTTTACATGGGGGGGGGGGGGTCAATGGCAGCTATATGAAGGAAGTTGGCTAGAACTCCAAAACTTTGAATTAAAACTTAAAAGATAGAACGCTTCACGAATTTGCGTGTCATCCTTGCGCAGGGGCCATGCTAATCTTCTCTGTATCGTTCCAATTTTAGTAGATGTGATACCGAAGTAACACAAATACTGCCTAATCCTCAGTTAGCTATGTACCTCTGCTCAGACACCAAACGCTATCTGCTGGTGGAGCTACAACAGACGATTCATACGTTGGGCGATTTGCGGTTGCTGAGAAACAGAAAGCTTCGATGGACCGATAGCGCAAAAGATAACGTGGCTGAGGAACGTTCTTCTCTTTATTTATCCGACAGAAAAGAGGAAAAAACCCACCTCACTCGTCGCGTCGATAAAGAACTTCTTCTTTTTTACGACCCAGCAATCAGCGAACGACAACAGAGACACCCAAAGCGTCGGATCGAATCCCCGTGAAATCAACGCTTTTGACCGGCCGTTCTCGTCGCAAATGAAGACGAGAACCCTTTGTTATGTTATAATTATTATTACATTACAATATGCAAAATATGACAGACCAAAAGCACTTATTGTGAATTTTATTTTCTTGTCTTGTTACTTATAGACCTGAATTGCATCCTTGTCCAATAGGTGGCGCTCTCGAATACTGTCTGTAGAGTGTGGTGTGGGGAGGGGGGTCTTGACCTTGGTAACCGTTTTGTATTTATTTAGAATGAGATCGTATTTACTTAACGGTTGCTAAGTTATACTTTATGTCCAATAGGGGGCGCTCTCGAATAATGTTTGTAGAGTGTGGTGTGGGGAGGGTGGCCTTGACCTTGGTGACCATTTTGTATTTGTTTAGAATGATATTGTTACGTATTTTAAAATCAAGATTGCAGTACCCAAAAAAGTCCGCTGGGGCTAGAGCTATCCGAGGGTGGTCTCGGAATTCCCACGCCCCGCTGTTTGCCCGAGCTAGGTCCAAAAAAACGTTTTTGAAAAGTGGTAAGTTGCCCTTAACCTAACCCTAACCCATTAACAAACGACTCAAAATGGCCTAAAACGTGCTCCTAGACACTTTCTGTGTGAACTTTTTTGACTCCGCACTTGGTCAGATTTTCACAAAATTGTACATGGGGGGGGGGGGGTCAACGGCAGCTATATGAAGGAAGTTAGCTAGAACTCCAAAACTTCGCACACCTGTCTAAGGAGCCTAGAGCACCTTCCACACCAAATATCGTTAATACCCCTTTTTCCCTCGCCGAGTGGCACAAATTTTTCCCTTGCCGAGTGGCACAAATTTGAACATTTCAAATTCAATTTTCTATACCAAACCAAGCCACCAGGTGGCCAGAACTTGGCACAGACGTAGCCCTGATCCATAGCTACCACCCCATAGGGTTCATGTTCCCACGCCCCTCTCCCTGTTCCCATGGCAACGCTTTTAGGTGTTTTCCAATGTTAAAAAAAGTTGCCACTAGGGGCGCCAAATTCCCTCCCTTCTGCTTCATAGTTACCGTACCAAAATGAACCAACGAAGACGGAGGACTACTCTAAGGTAAGTTTTTTGCTTTATTCAAAACGAAACAATGTTAAAATACATGGTACTATGCTGTGTATGAGGTGCAGGTTATTTTGTAATTGTTTCAGCATTTCCTGGGGCTGTGCGGTGTATGGAACACAGGAATTTGCCAATTTCAAAAATATCGCCCACAATAGGGACTAGGGCGTGTAGAGGGGCCCCAGGGCTACCACGGGCACTATTCAGAATTCCCACGCTCCGCTGTTCCTTTAAATCGCTTCACTTCAAATTTTTAAAATCAAGATTGCAGTACCCAAAAAAGTCCGCTGGGGCTAGAGCTATCCGAGAGTGGTCTCGGAATTCCCACGCCCCGCTGTTTGCCCGAGCTAGGTCCAAAAAAACGTTTTTGAAAAGTGGTAAGTTGCCCTTAACCTAACCCTAACCCATTAACAAACGACTCAAAATGGCCTAAAACGTGCTCCTAGACACTTTCTGTGTGAACTTTTTTGACTCCACACGTGCTCAAATTTTCACAAGATTTTACATGGGGGGGGGGGGGTCAATGGCAGCTATATGAAGGAAGTTGGCTAGAACTCCAAAACTTTGAATTAAAACTTAAAAGATAGAACGCTTCACGAATTTGCGTGTCATCCTTGCGCAGGGGCCATGCTAATCTTCTCTGTATCGTTCCAATTTTAGTAGATGTGATACCGAAGTAACACAAATACTGCCTAATCCTCAGTTAGCTATGTACCTCTGCTCAGACACCAAACGCTATCTGCTGGTGGAGCTACAACAGACGATTCATACGTTGGGCGATTTGCGGTTGCTGAGAAACAGAAAGCTTCGATGGACCGATAGCGCAAAAGATAACGTGGCTGAGGAACGTTCTTCTCTTTATTTATCCGACAGAAAAGAGGAAAAAACCCACCTCACTCGTCGCGTCGATAAAGAACTTCTTCTTTTTTACGACCCAGCAATCAGCGAACGACAACAGAGACACCCAAAGCGTCGGATCGAATCCCCGTGAAATCAACGCTTTTGACCGGCCGTTCTCGTCGCAAATGAAGACGAGAACCCTTTGTTATGTTATAATTATTATTACATTACAATATGCAAAATATGACAGACCAAAAGCCCTTATTGTGAATTTTATTTTCTTGTCTTGTTACTTATAGACCTGAATTGCATCCTTGTCCAATAGGTGGCGCTCTCGAATACTGTCTGTAGAGTGTGGTGTGGGGAGGGGGGTCTTGACCTTGGTAACCGTTTTGTATTTATTTAGAATGAGATCGTATTTACTTAACGGTTGCTAAGTTATACTTTATGTCCAATAGGGGGCGCCCTCGAATAATGTTTGTAGAGTGTGGTGTGGGGAGGGTGGCCTTGACCTTGGTGACCATTTTGTATTTGTTTAGAATGATATTGTTACGTATTTTAAAATCAAGATTGCAGTACCCAAAAAAGTCCGCTGGGGCTAGAGCTATCCGAGGGTGGTCTCGGAATTCCCACGCCCCGCTGTTTGCCCGAGCTAGGTCCAAAAAAACGTTTTTGAAAAGTGGTAAGTTGCCCTTAACCTAACCCTAACCCATTAACAAACGACTCAAAATGGCCTAAAACGTGCTCCTAGACACTTTCTGTGTGAACTTTTTTGACTCCGCACTTGGTCAGATTTTCACAAAATTGTACATGGGGGGGGGGGGGTCAACGGCAGCTATATGAAGGAAGTTAGCTAGAACTCCAAAACTTCGCACACCTGTCTAAGGAGCCTAGAGCACCTTCCACACCAAATATCGTTAATACCCCTTTTTCCCTCGCCGAGTGGCACAAATTTTTCCCTTGCCGAGTGGCACAAATTTGAACATTTCAAATTCAATTTTCTATACCAAACCAAGCCACCAGGTGGCCAGAACTTGGCACAGACGTAGCCCTGATCCATAGCTACCACCCCATAGGGTTCATGTTCCCACGCCCCTCTCCCTGTTCCCATGGCAACGCTTTTAGGTGTTTTCCAATGTTAAAAAAAGTTGCCACTTGGGGCGCCAAATTCCCTCCCTTCTGCTTCATAGTTACCGTACCAAAATGAACCAACGAAGACGGAGGACTACTCTAAGGTAAGTTTTTTGCTTTATTCAAAACGAAACAATGTTAAAATACATGGTACTATGCTGTGTATGAGGTGCAGGTTATTTTGTAATTGTTTCAGCATTTCCTGGGGCTGTGCGGTGTATGGAACACAGGAATTTGCCAATTTCAAAAATATCGCCCACAATAGGGACTAGGGCGTGTAGAGGGGCCCCAGGGCTACCACGGGCACTATTCAGAATTCCCACGCTCCGCTGTTCCTTTAAATCGCTTCACTTCAAATTTTTAAAATCAAGATTGCAGTACCCAAAAAAGTCCGCTGGGGCTAGAGCTATCCGAGAGTGGTCTCGGAATTCCCACGCCCCGCTGTTTGCCCGAGCTAGGTCCAAAAAAACGTTTTTGAAAAGTGGTAAGTTGCCCTTAACCTAACCCTAACCCATTAGCAAACGACTCAAAATGGCCTAAAACGTGCTCCTAGACACTTTCTGTGTGAACTTTTTTGACTCCACACGTGCTCAAATTTTCACAAGATTTTACATGGGGGGGGGGGGGTCAATGGCAGCTATATGAAGGAAGTTGGCTAGAACTCCAAAACTTTGAATTAAAACTTAAAAGATAGAACGCTTCACGAATTTGCGTGTCATCCTTGCGCCACCGGAATGTCGTTGTGCTCTACACTTGTGTTTCACTTGTTTCACTTGCTCCCCCGCCCTCCCCCGCCCTGGCGGAAAAACCACTCCTGTCTGATTGGTCTGTTTCATTTACTGGGCCAAAACCACGCATGGTTTGATTGGACTGTTTCATTTACGTCATGAGCCGTGATTGGCTGCCGGCGGGGAGCGCAAGTTATCATAAGCTCCTCCAGCCGAAAAAATGTCATTACTTTGACAGTTTTCAGCCGTCACTAGTTTTCGTTCACTACCATCACGTAAGTAAATGACTAGAATCGTGGAAACTGCATTAAAACGTGAATAGACGACTCTGTTATATGTGGTATAAAGGCTGGGACTAATTCCGAATTATAAATATTGTTGAAAGTACGGTGCTTCGCGCTTCCCATTCAAACGAATGGCGCGGCGAATGCTTCTGGTAAATCGTGAAAAATGCATAAAAATGCGAACAGACGACTCGGTTATATTCTATAGACCATAGTGTGTATGTGGTATAAAGGCTGGGACGAATTTCGAATTATAAATGAGTAAAACGAATTGTTGAAAGTACGGAGCTTCCCGCTTCCCATTCAAACGCATTGCGCGACGGTTAGCCTTCTCAACGAGTGCTGCTGGTAAATCGTGAAAAATGCATAAAAATGCGAACAGACGACTCGGTTATATTCTATAGACCATAGTGTGTATGTGGTATAAAGGCTGGGACGAATTTCGAATTATAAATGAGTAAAACGAATTGTTGAAAGTACGGAGCTTCCCGCTTCCCATTCAAACGCATTGCGCGACGGTTAGCCTTCTCAACGAGTGCTGCTGGTAAATCGTGAAAAATGCATAAAAATGCGAACAGACGACTCGGTTATATGCTATAGAGTCCATAGTGTGTATGTGGTATAAAGGCTGGGACGAATTTCGAATTATAAATAAGTAAAACGGATTGTTGAAAGTAGGCCTACGGAGCTCGCGCTTCCCATTCAAACGCATTGCGAGTGCTGCTGGTAAATCGTGAAAAATGCATTAGTGTAATTGTGATATAAAGGCTGGCCTAAATGTGAAATTATTAATGTGTGATTTCGGTGTTTGAAACGCAACCGCGATTTGCATAGGAGAGGTGTTAATAGTGGGGGGGGAGAGCAACAGGTTAAAGGCTAAACCTAATGGTCTCTTGACATTAACGTTGACAGTATTAGCATAACACCCCTAATGGTTATAGGCCTCTTTTTGTATATTGGGTAAAAAAAACCTCTAATTTGCCAAAATTGAGTGATAGGTTATACAATTAAGAATAAACAACGGTGGGCCTCTTCATGACTAATTTATATATATTTTTAATTCAATAATGTAATTGTTATTATTTATTTATTTTAATAAACCTTAATTCTTGGCGCCGCCCCCCCCCCCCCCCAGGTACTTGGTCCGCTAAGCACTATGCGTACTATGCGTATAGGGAGCGGCGGGCCTGCCTAATGGGCTGATCTCCTGACATTAACATTGTTATCAACATTGTTATCTTAACACCCAATTAGTACATTGTAATACACTTCACTGACTTGTTTTGTTTCTTCTTGTCTTTCAGAAAATGTCTTTTGCTCCCCTTTTCCGGTTCGAACCCTCTTCCTCCGAGCTCACCCTTCGCCCCTCTGATGCCGCTGACGCAGTGGCAAGCAAACGCCAGGCCTCTACCACTGGGTCTCAGGTGAAGAGGGGTGATGTGGTTCGAGCCGAGGCGAGGGCCAGAGCCCTGCAGAAGGGTGGCATGTCGGGCGAGTTTGTGCTGGCGGAGAGCGAGGTGCAGTTTGGCCTGTACCGCGGCCAAACTTTCCAGTGGCTGCTGGGAAATGCGGTGGGGTACGCCGTCACCATCTTGGTGTCCCACCAGATGGAGAGAGAGGGAGGAGACACCAGCAAGTCGCCCCTCATGGAGAACAAGGACGCCCTCGCCTCCTACGCCGGGCTGTTCCCACCCATGGTGACGGCCGTCGCCAGGCGTAGGTTGTGCGAGGGCTCCGCGTCTTCCAGGGGGCTGGACGACGCGCTGGTGGGGTTCGGGGTGCATTCACACCGGACCTACAAGTCCCTGTATGGCGCGCGGGACCAAGAGAGTCGAACGTAAGTAGTGTGTGTGTGTGTTGATTTTATGTGTGTGTGTGTGTGTGTGTGCTGATTTTGTGTGTTTTTTCTTTGCTCTACTACAGCTATGTGGCTTGGGTCAGGACGCAGAAGGTGGGAGCTACTGCGTCAAGGATGGGAACCCTGAAGCAGTATGTGCTGGCCCGGGACGCTGAGCCCACAGCAGCACCGGAGCCAGGACATGTCCTCCCACGGCCAGGTAACTGCACCGTCTACAAAACAGCCTGGGAGGTGCTTTTAACAACACAGCAGTGCTTCATCAGTTCATGTTGTCGTCTCGTTGTCGTTCTTTGCAGGAGTCTCCTACTCTGACCCGACCGACGCCGAACTGCTCGCCGCTGCCGACGAGGTCGACCCTCCCAGTGAGTATACGTTTTGATGTGAATACACTTGTACCACACGTGTAACGCACCGCCCTAACGCTCATATGGGTTCTCAGGCATGTCCAGGGACGCCCCGCCAGCCGCGGCCCCGCTGGAAGGACCAGCACCAGGTCCAGGACCAGGACCGATGGCCACGAGGCCTGCCTCCGGCAAAGAGGTTTGTATAATGTGTGTGTGTGTGTGTGTGTGTGTATATGATGTGTGTGTTTATGTGTGCCTGTCTGCTGAACATTCACACCCGCTAACTGTGTGTGTCTGCTGCGTGTGTGTTCCAGCTGCTTCCCCTCAGCTGGAGGAAGACGCTGCCTGTGGAGCAGCAGGAGTGGGTGGGCCGGGCGCTGTTCCGCAGGGACCCCAGCAGCGGGAAGGCTGTGCTCACCACACCGCCCCGACTGTGGTGGTACCCGCCAGGCGCCCGGCTCCTCTACACTCAGCCCCCCGCCACTGCCCACGCCTTCTTCCAGCGCCCCTTCTTCCTCTGGCTTCCGTATCGGATGTGGGCGTACCACCTCAAGTGCCCCGCCGATGGGGGTAAGCTGATGGGCGCTGGCCTATACAAGACCGTGCGGAGGGTCTTGGACAGGAGTGGGTGGTACTATATGGCCACAGAGTGCCTTCAGTGCCCCTCCTGCGGCAAGAAGGTGGCGGGCTGGTCCCAGGACATCCTGGAGCAGCTGGACGTTGCTCACCGTGAGGAATTCCCGGCCGTTCTTACCTACAAGTATGTCACTTTTAGTCATTCTGCGTTTACCCAGCGTATTGTCGCTCGTGGTTAACTACGGTTAACTGTCTGTGTTCTCTGTTTCCAGGTTGTCCTGCGACAGAGCGGTGATAGCCATGCTCAAGGAGCGCACCTTGGGCAACGGCGTCTCTCGCCTCCGTGCCTCCCTGGTGGAGCAGCACTCCAGGGACTGGATGCAGCGCTCCATCTCCTACCTCTCTGTGCTCCGCAAGCTGAGGGGACCCGGAGCGGCCCGGAAGGACGACGTGTCCCTGCCGACCTTCGTCAAGGTACCCGGGCTCACCTGGTTTGGTCGGGTGTATGTGCTGGAGGCCATGACCAGGCTGGACGAGACCAAGGCCAGGGTGACGTCGATCTTCGGCGACATCCTAAAGATGGACTCCACCAAGAAGGTGAGGTTTCTCTCTCCGTGTGCCGTCGCCTCGTATGACGTCTGTGTGCCGTCCGTCCGTCCGTGTGTCTAAACGTGTGTTTGTGTCTTGCAGATCGCCAAAAAGCTCGCGGGCGCCGCCGCCGGGTCTGCCGCCTGGATGACCAACGTTGGCAACGAGTACGGGCAGGTGCTCGTGTCCGTTCTCACCTCGGCCGAGGGAGAGGGACTTACCAACATGGCGGTCGGCCTCATGCGGCGGTACCGCGAAGCCGGGAAGGCCCCTCCGAGGGTCCTGTATGTGGACCGGGACTGCTGTGCCGCCGTGGGCAATTCTGCCACCCACGGCATGTACAACGAGTGGCAAGAGCTGGTGGTGCGGCTGGACGTGTGGCACCTCATGCGGCGCTTCGCAAGGGGCGTCACCACCGACAGCCACCAGCTCTACGGCCTCTTCATGGCCAGGCTGTCCTTCGCCATCTTTGAGTGGGACGGCGAGGACGTGCGGCGCCTGAAGGAGGCCAAGCAGTCCTCGGAGGGGAGGGACGCCCAGGTCACGCTGTCCGCCAAGGAGCTGGCTCGCCACTGTCGCCGCCGTACGAGGGGTGTGGCGGAGACGGAGCGGCTCATCCAGGAGGTGCTGGACGCCTTCTGGCATGTGACGGACACCATGGGCGTCGCTTTGATTGACCGCGCCCGCATGGAGGACATCTGGGGCACGCAGCGCCGCCACCTCGACTGCGTCCAGGACCCAGAGGGGGTGGAGCTGTACACCAAGACGGGAGAGATCACCAAGGGTGGTGTGAGGCTCCCCGTCTTCCGGTGCGCTCGCGGCTCCACCTCCCTCGAGTCCTTCCACCTGCACCAGTGCCGCTTCGTTCCGGGTAAATCTATTTCCACCGCGTTCACAAAGTTCTGCTTGTTTGTTTTCCTTTTTCACTAACTCTTCTCCCCCTCGTGTTTTATGTACAGGTACCACCTCGAGTGACGTCCACTATCAGGTGTACCTGCTGGAGGGCCTGGCTCGGTGGAACGAGGACCGCGGCAGGGCGGCAGTCGAGGGAGGACCGCGAGCGGCGCTGCGGTGCTACAGCGCCCGGCTGCAGCACAGCTTCAACGAGCTGGCCTCTGAGGTCAACGGGGTCCAGCCGGTCGACGACTTCACCCAGCCCAGAGAGTACACAGGTACATGGAGATTAGCGACAGAGAGTGTTTGCTGCGGCTGTTCTTGTGGCATCTGCTAATGTGTGTGTGTGTGTTTGTGTGTGTGTGTGTGTGTGTGTGTGTCTCTCTCTGCAGGGGAACTCTTAGGGGTGGAGTACTTGTACTCCCAGTCGGGCGCTGTGCTGCAGCCGGATCCCGAACCTCTGGATGGGGCAGAGGAGGAGGAAGAGGCCGCCGCCGATGACGGCTTCGAGGAGGAGGAGCACCCGGAGGAGGAGCCAGAGGAGATCCGTCTCCTGGCACACCACAGCGCCCTGCTCCAGGAGCCCTGCGGTGTGCTCCAGGTCGATGCCACCTTGGGATCGCCCCTTTCCGAGGTGGAGGAGGAGATGGAGGAGGAGGAGGAGGAGGAAGTGAGTGGCAGTCGCCTGTCCACATTTCATATCGGCCGCGGTGTTTGCGTGCGGCGTCTCATCGTGTGCCGTGTCTGTGCGTTTTTTTCAGGACGTCGTCGGGCCGGACGGTCAGCCCGGGTACCACCACGCGGTGGCCCTGGCCCACGGCCTCGTGGAGCTGCGTCACCACGCCTTCGTCACCGCCCGTCAGACCAGAGGCATCATCGCTCTCTGGGAGAGGCTGACGGAGCGGGACAAGGCGCCGGTGACCTTCACCCCCCGCCACCAGGACCGGCTGGCTAAAGGGCAGTTCAAGACCAGCAACCGCCACGCCCACATCCCGGGAGTGGACAGTGTGAAGCGGTAAGCAGTGCATTAACAATTTCCTTCAATCTTTTTTTTTTTAACAGCCCCCTATAATCAGTAACTAACACGCTCTCTCTCTCTCTCTACAGTGTCGTCGTGGGTAAGGGTGCGGGAGCGGCACAGTACCCAAGCCTCAGCAGGGTCGTCGAGGCCATCATGTTGGAGCTGTGCCGCGTCCACAGCGGCGACGCCAAGACCATCGCCGGGGCACGCCTCAACCGCTGGGGTGCCGTCATGAGGGATTACAAATTGATCCAGGACAACGTGGTCAACTGTCCTGCCCTCATGGCGAGCACCCGCATCATGCTGTTTGACGTGAACCAGCGGACCCTGTCCATGTGGTAAGTCCATATACTTTGGCTCGCAGAACTGAGTGTGTGTGTGTGTGTGTGTGTGTGTGTGTGTGTGTGTGTGTTTGTCGTCGTGATTGATATCTTTGTCGTCATAATTAACACATTGTTTCTATTTCTTGAAAGGCAAAACACCAGGGAAAAAAATAAGATGAGGGACACCCTCTCCCTCGCAGTCCCGGGGCCCAGCGCTCCCCAGACTGCAGCGGAGCCCCTGTCGGCCCCACGGACTCTGCTGCAGCAGCCCCAGCAGCCAGACCAGCCCCTCCAGCACCACCTGCCCGCGGATGCCTCTGGTCTGGCGGCAACGATCAGAGGGCCGCTGGCCCCGGAGCTCTACGACCTTGTGGTGAAGCAGCAGAGTGCCGCCGCCGCCACCCCCCCGGACCTCAGCCCGCTCTCAGCCGCGGCCACCGCTCCAGCCATTGCCGCTCCGGCCGTCGCCATTGCTGGAGCCATGCCCCGCTCCACTGTCTGGAGGCACAGGGTCCAGGAGGAGAAGGAGCGTCGTGCCCGGGAGCTAGGGGTCTACCTCAAGCCCCCTAAAAAGGTCTCGGGCTTTACCTGCAGCCGCTGTGGCCAGCACAAGACCAGGGAGAACGGCCACAGCCGCTACAAGCGGGAGACCTTTTGCGCCCGGGCCGACGGGGGAACGGTGGAGCAGTGGCGCAGTGATCGGCTGGCCAGAGACCGCGAGGCCCCCCCCCCGCCGCCACCCTGACATTCTCTCTCTCCCCCCCCCCCCCCCCCCCCCCCACAGCAGTGTGGAGCTGGCTGTGTAGAGGGACCACCAGCCATTCATTGTAAATGATGTATATATATATATATAAACAGCCTACCGTTACCGAAAGACTCTGTGTCGTTTGTGTGGAAGAAAGAACGATTTTTGCTCAAATCACATCACAAAAAGAAAACACACCTTAAAAGCTGGTTGAAAAAAAGCCATTCTTTGTTAAACAATGTATAAATTAACAACACATAAAAGAGGGTTGCTAAAAGTCATTCTTTTTTCCAGATCATGCATGCGCATCCATTAATTTCTGCTACCTTTTTGGCTGTCCGAGTATTTTCCTTAAATCATGTCTTTAACTGCCGCACACATACACACACACACACACACACAACACTTCAAACAGCATGATGGACACACACACATCACACACATCTATCATGACAGTAGCAGTGGGAATTAGAAGTGAAGCGCAGAGAGCCCCCCCCCCCCCGACACCCTGAGTTCATTTCACACCTCCAACTTGGACTCTTTTGTCTATCAGGATGACTGATCAAGCTAAGACAAAAGATCAGACAGGGCAGCTGGCCTCGGGAAAGTCTCCCGTGTGCAGGTGAAGGTGAAGGTCCACCCCTTTCTCGTACAAGGTTCAAATAGGGCTGCAGGAGATGCCTCTAAACCACACTACGATGGAAGCCACTAACAGCAACCTCGGAGCGCAGCCTGAGCCAGAGGCCGTGGAACCAGAAGGTGTGTATCTAACTTGCTAAATTGGTGTGTGTGTGTGTGTGTGTGTGTGTGTGTGTGTGTGTGTGTGTGTGTGTGCGCGCACATCCATCCATTTAATTTGACCTAGACTAAAAGTGTTCTATATTGCCTTGTGTTCAGAGTCCGACAGCGCTGCTGCTGCTGCTCCTCCTCCTCCATCAAAGAGGAAAAGGAAGCACAGGTGGACGCCAAGCAGGGTTACCATTTGCCGCCACAAATCGCAACTGAGGCAGGACACCAGGGTGTTAAATGAGCAAAAGGGGAAGCCCCAATGCCAGCCGGGGGACCCCTGCCCCACGTGCGCCCAACCTAGGACCCTGGACACGGGGCACGCGCTGTACAAGAGCAGTGCGTACTGCGAGTCAGAGGCGGGCCCTGGGGGCCTCACCGCTCGTGAGTGGCTAATCAGCCAACAGGCCCCGGAGGACGCCGGGAAGGTGCCCAGGACCACCCTCTGGAACATCGCCCGCAGGAAGGAGGTCGGCGACTCCTCTTCCCCTCGACGAAAAACGCACAAGCTGCGGATCTGCCAGCGGTGCCTCCAGCCGGCGCAGAAAGATTTTGGCCACAGCCGGTTCGACGGGGAGAACTTCTGCTCCCTCTACGCCGGCAAAGGCGTAGACCTGTGGCTGGCCGAGAAGAGGGACCGCAAGAGGCGAAAGCCAAAGAGGTGAATTGATTGTTTCTGAATGCGTTTCGAAGTAAACTGCTTGCATTTACCTAAAGAACTAAAATTCGATGTTGAAATCCGTTCACCAGGAAGCAGAGGAAGCAGCGGGAGGAGAGGAGGGCGAAGGGCCCGGTGTCAGCCCCTGGAGAGGAACACAGCCCCGGCAGAGTGTGAGGCTGCTCCTCCCCGGGAACCCCCCTCCTGTGTTGTGCATGTTTTTAATTTAATAAATCTATTTGAATTACACACGCTTGTCCCTTCTTTTTACTTTAAGCAACAAGTCCACAACAACAATGATAACAAACGTTTTTAGTTTAATAATAAAAAAGCAATACATTAGAAACAGTGTAAAAGCGTCTCGAAATAAAGCCATTCTTTAAGAAACAATCACATTGAAAATAAAGCCTTTAATAAACACATTGAAAATAAAGCCATTCTTTAAGAAACAATCACATTGAAAATAAAGCCTTTAATAAACACATTGGAAATAAAGCCATTCTTTAATAAACAAGCAATATATTGAAAATAAAGCCGCTCTTTGATAAACAATCAATACATTGAAAATAACGCCATTCTTTAATAAGCAATCACATTGAAAATAAAGCCTTCTTTGATAAACAATTGTGGCAACCCGGCGGCGGCGGCCCCAAACCCCTGAAGCCGAGGGGGAGGCGGTGGATGGCGTATACCGCCGATATCCACCAGCCGGAGCCCAAGAGGCCTCACCGACGGGAGTGACCTCCCCCTCCAGGGACGAGACCGGCCCGGCCGGAGAGACAATTCCCCTGGACGCCACCGTGGCTCACGGAGTCACACGTATGATTTCTGATTTTCCCCTTTATTTAATGAATAAACGCCCTACCGGGCTTTGAACGACTTGGCGTGTGTTGATTTCGCCCGTGAGAGACGTTCCACACAATCGATGCATTGAAAATAAAGCCGTTCTTTAACAAACAAGCAATGCGTTGAAAATAAAGCCTCTCTTTGATAAACAAGCGACGCGTTGCAATAACGGACACGGGTCGAATCAGACGAACGCTTGTTTATAAAGGCACCGGTCCCTCGACATGGGCGTTTCCACCCGTGTCCCGACCCGACCCTGTGCGTTCCGTTTCGTTCCGATCGTTCCGATTTCGGCCTCTGCTCAAAGCAGACGGTGCGTTCCAATTTCGACCCCGAACCGTCGGTTCGACCGGTCGGACCGAACTTATTCTCGGTCCGAGGTGCCCGCGGGGGCCGGGACGGGCCAGAGGTGCGGTGGCCGGAAGGGGGCGCCAAAGCGGTCCGTCCCGCGGCTGCGCCGCGGGCCGGACCCCGATAGTGAAGAACGGTAACCTTCCTTTGCGCAGGGGCCATGCTAATCTTCTCTGTATCGTTCCAATTTTAGTAGATGTGATACCGAAGTAACACAATAACCGCCTAATCCTCAGTTACCTATGTACCTCTGCTCAGACACCAAACGCTATCTGCTGGTGGAGCTACAACAGACGATTCATACGTTGGGCGATTTGCGGTTGCTGAGAAACAGAAAGCTTCGATGGACCGATAGCGCAAAAGATAACGTGGCTGAGGAACGTTCTTCTCTTTATTTATCCGACAGAAAAGAGGAAAAAACCCACCTCACTCGTCGCGTCGATAAAGAACTTCTTTTTTTTTACGACCCAGCAATCAGCGAACGACAACAGAGACACCCATAGCGTCGGATCGAATCCCCGTGAAATCAACGCTTTTGACCGGCCGTTCTCGTCGTAAATGAAGACGAGAACCCTTTGTTATGTTATAATTATTATTACATTACAATATGCAAAATATGACAGACCAAAAGCCCTTATTGTGAATTTTATTTTCTTGTCTTGTTACTTATAGACCTGAATTGCATCCTTGTCCAATAGGTGGCGCTCTCGAATAATGTCTGTAGAGTGTGGTGTGGGGAGGGGGGTCTTGACCTTGGTAACCGTTTTGTATTGATTTAGAATGAGATCGTATTTACTTAACGGTTGCTAAGTTATACTTTATGTCCAATAGGGGGCGCTCTCGAATAATGTTTGTAGAGTGTGGTGTGGGGAGGGTGGCCTTGACCTTGGTGACCATTTTGTATTTGTTTAGAATGATATTGTTACGTATTTTAAAATCAAGATTGCAGTACCCAAAAAAGTCCACTGGGGCTAGAGCTATCCGAGGGTGGTCTCGGAATTCCCACGCCCCGCTGTTTGCCCGAGCTAGGTCCAAAAAAACGTTTTTGAAAAGTGGTAAGTTGCCCTTAACCTAACCCTAACCCATTAACAAACGACTCAAAATGGCCTAAAACGTGCTCCTAGACACTTTCTGTGTGAACTTTTTTGACTCCGCACTTGGTCAGATTTTCACAAAATTGTACATGGGGGGGGGGGGGGGGTCAACGGCAGCTATATGAAGGAAGTTAGCTAGAACTCCAAAACTTCGCACACCTGTCTAAGGAGCCTAGAGCACCTTCCACACCAAATATCGTTAATACCCCTTTTTCCCTCGCCGAGTGGCACAAATTTGAACATTTCAAATTCAATTTTCTATACCAAACCAAGCCACCAGGTGGCCAGAACTTGGCACAGACGTAGCCCTGATCCATAGCTACCACCCCATAGGGTTCATGTTCCCACGCCCCTCTCCCTGTTCCCATGGCAACGCTTTTAGGTGTTTTCCAATGTTAAAAAAAGTTGCCACTTGGGGCGCCAAATTCCCTCCCTTCTGCTTCATAGTTACCGTACCAAAATGAACCAACGAAGACGGAGGACTACTCTAAGGTAAGTTTTTTGCTTTATTCAAAACGAAACAATGTTAAAATACATGGTACTATGCTGTGTATGAGGTGCAGGTTATTTTGTAATTGTTTCAGCATTTCCTGGGGTTGTGCGGTGTATGGAACACAGGAATTTGCCAATTTCAAAAATATCGCCCACAATAGGGACTAGGGCGTGTAGAGGGGCCCCAGGGCTACCACGGGCACTATTCAGAATTCCCACGCTCCGCTGTTCCTTTAAATCGCTTCACTTCAAATTTTTAAAATCAAGATTGCAGTACCCAAAAAAGTCCGCTGGGGCTAGAGCTATCCGAGAGTGGTCTCGGAATTCCCACGCCCCGCTGTTTGCCCGAGCTAGGTCCAAAAAAACGTTTTTGAAAAGTGGTAAGTTGCCCTTAACCTAACCCTAACCCATTAGCAAACGACTCAAAATGGCCTAAAACGTGCTCCTAGACACTTTCTGTGTGAACTTTTTTGACTCCACACGTGCTCAAATTTTCACAAGATTTTACATGGGGGGGGGGGGGGGTCAATGGCAGCTATATGAAGGAAGTTGGCTAGAACTCCAAAACTTTGAATTAAAACTTAAAAGATAGAACGCTTCACGAATTTGCGTGTCATCCTTGCGCAAGGATGACACGCAAATTCGTGAAGCGTTCTATCTTTTAAGTTTTAATTCAAAGTTTTGGAGTTCTAGCCAACTTCCTTCATATAGCTGCCATTGACCCCCCCCCCCCCATGTAAAATCTTGTGAAAATTTGAGCACGTGTGGAGTCAAAAAAGTTCACACAGAAAGTGTCTAGGAGCACGTTTTAGGCCATTTTGAGTCGTTTGCTAATGGGTTAGGGTTAGGTTAAGGGCAACTTACCACTTTTCAAAAACGTTTTTTTGGACCTAGCTCGGGCAAACAGCGGGGCGTGGGAATTCCGAGACCACTCTCGGATAGCTCTAGCCCCAGCGGACTTTTTTGGGTACTGCAATCTTGATTTTAAAAATTTGAAGTGAAGCGATTTAAAGGAACAGCGGAGCGTGGGAATTCTGAATAGTGCCCGTGGTAGCCCTGGGGCCCCTCTACACGCCCTAGTCCCTATTGTGGGCGATATTTTTGAAATTGGCAAATGCCTGTGTGCCATACACCGCACAGCCCCAGGAAATGCTGAAACAATTACAAAATAACCTGCACCTCATACACAGCATAGTACCATGTATTTTAACATTGTTTCGTTTTGAATAAAGCAAAAAACTTACCTTAGAGTAGTCCTCCGTCTTCGTTGGTTCATTTTGGTACGGTAACTATGAAGCAGAAGGGAGGGAATTTGGCGCCCCAAGTGGCAACTTTTTTTAACATTGGAAAACACCTAAAAGCGTTGCCATGGGAACAGGGAGAGGGGCGTGGGAACATGAACCCTATGGGGTGGTAGCTATGGATCAGGGCTACGTCTGTGCCAAGTTCTGGCCACCTGGTGGCTTGGTTTGGTATAGAAAATTGAATTTGAAATGTTCAAATTTGTGCCACTCGGCAAGGGAAAAATTTGTGCCACTCGGCGAGGGAAAAAGGGGTATTAACGATATTTGGTGTGGAAGGTGCTCTAGGCTCCTTAGACAGGTGTGCGAAGTTTTGGAGTTCTAGCTAACTTCCTTCATATAGCTGCCGTTGACCCCCCCCCCCCCCATGTACAATTTTGTGAAAATCTGACCAAGTGCGGAGTCAAAAAAGTTCACACAGAAAGTGTCTAGGAGCACGTTTTAGGCCATTTTGAGTCGTTTGTTAATGGGTTAGGGTTAGGTTAAGGGCAACTTACCACTTTTCAAAAACGTTTTTTTGGACCTAGCTCGGGCAAACAGCGGGGCGTGGGAATTCCGAGACCACCCTCGGATAGCTCTAGCCCCAGCGGACTTTTTTGGGTACTGCAATCTTGATTTTAAAATACGTAACAATATCATTCTAAACAAATACAAAATGGTCACCAAGGTCAAGGCCACCCTCCCCATACCACACTCTACAAACATTATTCGAGGGCGCCCCCTATTGGACATAAAGTATAACTTAGCAACCGTTAAGTAAATACGATCTCATTCTAAATAAATACAAAACGGTTACCAAGGTCAAGACCCCCCTCCCCACACCACACTCTACAGACAGTATTCGAGAGCGCCACCTATTGGACAAGGATGCAATTCAGGTCTATAAGTAACAAGACAAGAAAATAAAATTCACAATAAGGGCTTTTGGTCTGTCATATTTTGCATATTGTAATGTAATAATAATTATAACATAACAAAGGGTTCTCGTCTTCATTTGCGACGAGAACGGCCGGTCAAAAGCGTTGATTTCACGGGGATTCGATCCGACGCTTTGGGTGTCTCTGTTGTCGTTCGCTGATTGCTGGGTCGTAAAAAAGAAGAAGTTCTTTATCGACGCGACGAGTGAGGTGGGTTTTTTCCTCTTTTCTGTCGGATAAATAAAGAGAAGAACGTTCCTCAGCCACGTTATCTTTTGCGCTATCGGTCCATCGAAGCTTTCTGTTTCTCAGCAACCGCAAATCGCCCAACGTATGAATCGTCTGTTGTAGCTCCACCAGCAGATAGCGTTTGGTGTCTGAGCAGAGGTACATAGCTAACTGAGGATTAGGCAGTATTTGTGTTACTTCGGTATCACATCTACTAAAATTGGAACGATACAGAGAAGATTAGCATGGCCCCTGCGCAAGGATGACACGCAAATTCGTGAAGCGTTCTATCTTTTAAGTTTTAATTCAAAGTTTTGGAGTTCTAGCCAACTTCCTTCATATAGCTGCCATTGCCCCCCCCCCCCCCATGTAAAATCTTGTGAAAATTTGAGCACGTGTGGAGTCAAAAAAGTTCACACAGAAAGTGTCTAGGAGCACGTTTTAGGCCATTTTGAGTCGTTTGCTAATGGGTTAGGGTTAGGTTAAGGGCAACTTACCACTTTTCAAAAACGTTTTTTTGGACCTAGCTCGGGCAAACAGCGGGGCGTGGGAATTCCGAGACCACTCTCGGATAGCTCTAGCCCCAGCGGACTTTTTTGGGTACTGCAATCTTGATTTTAAAAATTTGAAGTGAAGCGATTTAAAGGAACAGCGGAGCGTGGGAATTCTGAATAGTGCCCGTGGTAGCCCTGGGGCCCCTCTACACGCCCTAGTCCCTATTGTGGGCGATATTTTTGAAATTGGCAAATTCCTGTGTTCCATACACCGCACAGCCCCAGGAAATGCTGAAACAATTACAAAATAACCTGCACCTCATACACAGCATAGTACCATGTATTTTAACATTGTTTCGTTTTGAATAAAGCAAAAAACTTACCTTAGAGTAGTCCTCCGTCTTCGTTGGTTCATTTTGGTACGGTAACTATGAAGCAGAAGGGAGGGAATTTGGCGCCCCAAGTGGCAACTTTTTTTAACATTGGAAAACACCTAAAAGCGTTGCCATGGGAACAGGGAGAGGGGCGTGGGAACATGAACCCTATGGGGTGGTAGCTATGGATCAGGGCTACGTCTGTGCCAAGTTCTGGCCACCTGGTGGCTTGGTTTGGTATAGAAAATTGAATTTGAAATGTTCAAATTTGTGCCACTCGGCAAGGGAAAAATTTGTGCCACTCGGCGAGGGAAAAAGGGGTATTAACGATATTTGGTGTGGAAGGTGCTCTAGGCTCCTTAGACAGGTGTGCGAAGTTTTGGAGTTCTAGCTAACTTCCTTCATATAGCTGCCGTTGACCCCCCCCCCCCCATGTACAATTTTGTGAAAATCTGACCAAGTGCGGAGTCAAAAAAGTTCACACAGAAAGTGTCTAGGAGCACGTTTTAGGCCATTTTGAGTCGTTTGTTAATGGGTTAGGGTTAGGTTAAGGGCAACTTACCACTTTTCAAAAACGTTTTTTTGGACCTAGCTCGGGCAAACAGCGGGGCGTGGGAATTCCGAGACCACCCTCGGATAGCTCTAGCCCCAGCGGACTTTTTTGGGTACTGCAATCTTGATTTTAAAATACGTAACAATATCATTCTAAACAAATACAAAATGGTCACCAAGGTCAAGGCCACCCTCCCCACACCACACTCTACAAACATTATTCGAGGGCGCCCCCTATTGGACATAAAGTATAACTTAGCAACCGTTAAGTAAATACGATCTCATTCTAAATAAATACAAAACGGTTACCAAGGTCAAGACCCCCCTCCCCACACCACACTCTACAGACAGTATTCGAGAGCGCCACCTATTGGACAAGGATGCAATTCAGGTCTATAAGTAACAAGACAAGAAAATAAAATTCACAATAAGGGCTTTTGGTCTGTCATATTTTGCATATTGTAATGTAATAATAATTATAACATAACAAAGGGTTCTCGTCTTCATTTGCGACGAGAACGGCCGGTCAAAAGCGTTGATTTCACGGGGATTCGATCCGACGCTTTGGGTGTCTCTGTTGTCGTTCGCTGATTGCTGGGTCGTAAAAAAGAAGAAGTTCTTTATCGACGCGACGAGTGAGGTGGGTTTTTTCCTCTTTTCTGTCGGATAAATAAAGAGAAGAACGTTCCTCAGCCACGTTATCTTTTGCGCTATCGGTCCATCGAAGCTTTCTGTTTCTCAGCAACCGCAAATCGCCCAACGTATGAATCGTCTGTTGTAGCTCCACCAGCAGATAGCGTTTGGTGTCTGAGCAGAGGTACATAGCTAACTGAGGATTAGGCAGTATTTGTGTTACTTCGGTATCACATCTACTAAAATTGGAACGATACAGAGAAGATTAGCATGGCCCCTGCGCAAAGGAAGCTTACCGTTCTTCACTATCGGGGTCCGGCCCGCGGCGCAGCCGCGGGACGGACCGCTTTGGCGCCCCCTTCCGGCCACCGCACCTCTGGCCCGTCCCGGCCCCCGCGGGCACCTCGGACCGAGAATAAGTTCGGTCCGACCGGTCGAACCGACGGTTCGGGGTCGAAATTGGAACGCACCGTCTGCTTTGAGCAGAGGCCGAAATCGGAACGATCGGAACGAAACGGAACGCACAGGGTCGGGTCGGGACACGGGTGGAAACGCCCATGTCGAGGGACCGGTGCCTTTATAAACAAGCGTTCGTCTGATTCGACCCGTGTCCGTTATTGCAACGCGTCGCTTGTTTATCAAAGAGAGGCTTTATTTTCAACGCATTGCTTGTTTGTTAAAGAACGGCTTTATTTTCAATGCATCGATTGTGTGGAACGTCTCTCACGGGCGAAATCAACACACGCCAAGTCGTTCAAAGCCCGGTAGGGCGTTTATTCATTAAATAAAGGGGAAAATCAGAAATCATACGTGTGACTCCGTGAGCCACGGTGGCGTCCAGGGGAATTGTCTCTCCGGCCGGGCCGGTCTCGTCCCTGGAGGGGGAGGTCACTCCCGTCGGTGAGGCCTCTTGGGCTCCGGCTGGTGGATATCGGCGGTATACGCCATCCACCGCCTCCCCCTCGGCTTCAGGGGTTTGGGGCCGCCGCCGCCGGGTTGCCACAATTGTTTATCAAAGAAGGCTTTATTTTCAATGTGATTGCTTATTAAAGAATGGCGTTATTTTCAATGTATTGATTGTTTATCAAAGAGCGGCTTTATTTTCAATATATTGCTTGTTTATTAAAGAATGGCTTTATTTCCAATGTGTTTATTAAAGGCTTTATTTTCAATGTGATTGTTTCTTAAAGAATGGCTTTATTTTCAATGTGTTTATTAAAGGCTTTATTTTCAATGTGATTGTTTCTTAAAGAATGGCTTTATTTCGAGACGCTTTTACACTGTTTCTAATGTATTGCTTTTTTATTATTAAACTAAAAACGTTTGTTATCATTGTTGTTGTGGACTTGTTGCTTAAAGTAAAAAGAAGGGACAAGCGTGTGTAATTCAAATAGATTTATTAAATTAAAAACATGCACAACACAGGAGGGGGGTTCCCGGGGAGGAGCAGCCTCACACTCTGCCGGGGCTGTGTTCCTCTCCAGGGGCTGACACCGGGCCCTTCGCCCTCCTCTCCTCCCGCTGCTTCCTCTGCTTCCTGGTGAACGGATTTCAACATCGAATTTTAGTTCTTTAGGTAAATGCAAGCAGTTTACTTCGAAACGCATTCAGAAACAATCAATTCACCTCTTTGGCTTTCGCCTCTTGCGGTCCCTCTTCTCGGCCAGCCACAGGTCTACGCCTTTGCCGGCGTAGAGGGAGCAGAAGTTCTCCCCGTCGAACCGGCTGTGGCCAAAATCTTTCTGCGCCGGCTGGAGGCACCGCTGGCAGATCCGCAGCTTGTGCGTTTTTCGTCGAGGGGAAGAGGAGTCGCCGACCTCCTTCCTGCGGGCGATGTTCCAGAGGGTGGTCCTGGGCACCTTCCCGGCGTCCTCCGGGGCCTGTTGGCTGATTAGCCACTCACGAGCGGTGAGGCCCCCAGGGCCCGCCTCTGACTCGCAGTACGCACTGCTCTTGTACAGCGCGTGCCCCGTGTCCAGGGTCCTAGGTTGGGCGCACGTGGGGCAGGGGTCCCCCGGCTGGCATTGGGGCTTCCCCTTTTGCTCATTTAACACCCTGGTGTCCTGCCTCAGTTGCGATTTGTGGCGGCAAATGGTAACCCTGCTTGGCGTCCACCTGTGCTTCCTTTCCTCTTTGATGGAGGAGGAGGAGCAGCAGCAGCAGCGCTGTCGGACTCTGAACACAAGGCAATATAGAACACTTTTAGTCTAGGTCAAATTAAATGGATGGATGTGCGCACACACACACACACACACACACACACACACACACACACACACACACACACACACACACACACAACAATTTAGCAAGTTAGATACACACCTTCTGGTTCCACGGCCTCTGGCTCAGGCTGCGCTCCGAGGTTGCTGTTAGTGGCTTCCATCGTAGTGTGGTTTAGAGGCATCTCCTGCAGCCCTATTTGAACCTTGTACGAGAAAGGGGTGGACCTTCACCTTCACCTGCACACGGGAGACTTTCCCGAGGCCAGCTGCCCTGTCTGATCTTTTGTCTTAGCTTGATCAGTCATCCTGATAGACAAAAGAGTCCAAGTTGGGGGTGTGAAATGAACTCAGGGTGTCGGGGGGGGGGGGCTCTCTGCGCTTCACTTCTAATTCCCACTGCTACTGTCATGATAGATGTGTGTGATGTGTGTGTGTCCATCATGCTGTTTGAAGTGTTGTGTGTGTGTGTGTGTGTGTGTATGTGTGTGGCAGTTAAAGACATGATTTAAGGAAAATACTCGGACAGCCAAAAAGGTAGCAGAAATTAATGGATGCGCATGCATGATCTGGAAAAAAGAATGACTTTTAGCAACCCTCTTTTATGTGTTGTTAATTTATACATTGTTTAACAAAGAATGGCTTTTTTTCAACCAGCTTTTAAGGTGTGTTTTCTTTTTGTGATGTGATTTGAGCAAAAATCGTTCTTTCTTCCACACAAACGACACAGAGTCTTTCGGTAACGGTAGGCTGTTTATATATATATATATACATCATTTACAATGAATGGCTGGTGGTCCCTCTACACAGCCAGCTCCACACTGCTGTGGGGGGGGGGGGGGGGGGGGGAGAGAGAGAATGTCAGGGTGGCGGCGGGGGGGGGGGCCTCGCGGTCTCTGGCCAGCCGATCACTGCGCCACTGCTCCACCGTTCCCCCGTCGGCCCGGGCGCAAAAGGTCTCCCGCTTGTAGCGGCTGTGGCCGTTCTCCCTGGTCTTGTGCTGGCCACAGCGGCTGCAGGTAAAGCCCGAGACCTTTTTAGGGGGCTTGAGGTAGACCCCTAGCTCCCGGGCACGACGCTCCTTCTCCTCCTGGACCCTGTGCCTCCAGACAGTGGAGCGGGGCATGGCTCCAGCAATGGCGACGGCCGGAGCGGCAATGGCTGGAGCGGTGGCCGCGGCTGAGAGCGGGCTGAGGTCCGGGGGGGTGGCGGCGGCGGCACTCTGCTGCTTCACCACGAGGTCGTAGAGCTCCGGGGCCAGCGGCCCTCTGATCGTTGCCGCCAGACCAGAGGCATCCGCGGGCAGGTGGTGCTGGAGGGGCTGGTCTGGCTGCTGGGGCTGCTGCAGCAGAGTCCGTGGGGCCGACAGGGGCTCCGCTGCAGTCTGGGGAGCGCTGGGCCCCGGGACTGCGAGGGAGAGGGTGTCCCTCATCTTATTTTTTTCCCTGGTGTTTTGCCTTTCAAGAAATAGAAACAATGTGTTAATTATGACGACAAAGATATCAATCACGACGACAAACACACACACACACACACACACACACACACACACTCAGTTCTGCGAGCCAAAGTATATGGACTTACCACATGGACAGGGTCCGCTGGTTCACGTCAAACAGCATGATGCGGGTGCTCGCCATGAGGGCAGGACAGTTGACCACGTTGTCCTGGATCAATTTGTAATCCCTCATGACGGCACCCCAGCGGTTGAGGCGTGCCCCGGCGATGGTCTTGGCGTCGCCGCTGTGGACGCGGCACAGCTCCAACATGATGGCCTTGACGACCCTGCTGAGGCTTGGGTACTGTGCCGCTCCCGCACCCTTACCCACGACGACACTGTAGAGAGAGAGAGAGAGCGTGTTAGTTACTGATTATAGGGGGCTGTTAAAAAAAAAAAGATTGAAGGAAATTGTTAATGCACTGCTTACCGCTTCACACTGTCCACTCCCGGGATGTGGGCGTGGCGGTTGCTGGTCTTGAACCGCCCTTTAGCCAGCCGGTCCTGGTGGCGGGGGGTGAAGGTCACCGGCGCCTTGTCCCACTCCGTCAGCCTCTCCCAGAGAGCGATGATGCCTCTGGTCTGACGGGCGGTGACGAAGGCGTGGTGACGCAGCTCCACGAGGCCGTGGGCCAGGGCCACCGCGTGGTGGTACCCGGGCTGACCGTCCGGCCCGACGACGTCCTGAAAAAAACGCACAGACACGGCACACGATGAGACGCCGCACGCAAACACCGCGGCCGATATGAAATGTGGACAGGCGACTGCCACTCACTTCCTCCTCCTCCTCCTCCTCCATCTCCTCCTCCACCTCGGAAAGGGGCGATCCCAAGGTGGCATCGACCTGGAGCACACCGCAGGGCTCCTGGAGCAGGGCGCTGTGGTGTGCCAGGAGACGGATCTCCTCTGGCTCCTCCTCCGGGTGCTCCTCCTCCTCGAAGCCGTCATCGGCGGCGGCCTCTTCCTCCTCCTCTGCCCCATCCAGAGGTTCGGGATCCGGCTGCAGCACAGCGCCCGACTGGGAGTACAAGTACTCCACCCCTAAGAGTTCCCCTGCAGAGAGAGACACACACACACACACACACACACACAAACACACACACACATTAGCAGATGCCACAAGAACAGCCGCAGCAAACACTCTCTGTCGCTAATCTCCATGTACCTGTGTACTCTCTGGGCTGGGTGAAGTCGTCGACCGGCTGGACCCCGTTGACCTCAGAGGCCAGCTCGTTGAAGCTGTGCTGCAGCCGGGCGCTGTAGCACCGCAGCGCCGCTCGCGGTCCTCCCTCGACTGCCGCCCTGCCGCGGTCCTCGTTCCACCGAGCCAGGCCCTCCAGCAGGTACACCTGATAGTGGACGTCACTCGAGGTGGTACCTGTACATAAAACACGAGGGGGAGAAGAGTTAGTGAAAAAGGAAAACAAACAAGCAGAACTTTGTGAACGCGGTGGAAATAGATTTACCCGGAACGAAGCGGCACTGGTGCAGGTGGAAGGACTCGAGGGAGGTGGAGCCGCGAGCGCACCGGAAGACGGGGAGCCTCACACCACCCTTGGTGATCTCTCCCGTCTTGGTGTACAGCTCCACCCCCTCTGGGTCCTGGACGCAGTCGAGGTGGCGGCGCTGCGTGCCCCAGATGTCCTCCATGCGGGCGCGGTCAATCAAAGCGACGCCCATGGTGTCCGTCACATGCCAGAAGGCGTCCAGCACCTCCTGGATGAGCCGCTCCGTCTCCGCCACACCCCTCGTACGGCGGCGACAGTGGCGAGCCAGCTCCTTGGCGGACAGCGTGACCTGGGCGTCCCTCCCCTCCGAGGACTGCTTGGCCTCCTTCAGGCGCCGCACGTCCTCGCCGTCCCACTCAAAGATGGCGAAGGACAGCCTGGCCATGAAGAGGCCGTAGAGCTGGTGGCTGTCGGTGGTGACGCCCCTTGCGAAGCGCCGCATGAGGTGCCACACGTCCAGCCGCACCACCAGCTCTTGCCACTCGTGGTACATGCCGTGGGTGGCAGAATTGCCCACGGCGGCACAGCAGTCCCGGTCCACATACAGGACCCTCGGAGGGGCCTTCCCGGCTTCGCGGTACCGCCGCATGAGGCCGACCGCCATGTTGGTAAGTCCCTCCCCCTCGGCCGAGGTGAGAACGGACACGAGCACCTGCCCGTACTCGTTGCCAACGTTGGTCATCCAGGCGGCAGACCCGGCGGCGGCGCCCGCAAGCTTTTTGGCGATCTGCAAGACACAAACACACGTTTAGACGGACGGACGGACGGCACACAGACGTCATACGAGGCGACGGCACACGGAGAGAGAAACCTCACCTTCTTGGTGGAGTCCATCTTTAGGATGTCGCCGAAGATCGACGTCACCCTGGCCTTGGTCTCGTCCAGCCTGGTCATGGCCTCCAGCACATACACCCGACCAAACCAGGTGAGCCCGGGTACCTTGACGAAGGTCGGCAGGGACACGTCGTCCTTCCGGGCCGCTCCGGGTCCCCTCAGCTTGCGGAGCACAGAGAGGTAGGAGATGGAGCGCTGCATCCAGTCCCTGGAGTGCTGCTCCACCAGGGAGGCACGGAGGCGAGAGACGCCGTTGCCCAAGGTGCGCTCCTTGAGCATGGCTATCACCGCTCTGTCGCAGGACAACCTGGAAACAGAGAACACAGACAGTTAACCGTAGTTAACCACGAGCGACAGAACGCTGGGTAAACGCTGAATGACTAAAAGTGACATACTTGTAGGTAAGAACGGCCGGGAATTGCTCGCGGTGAGCAACGTCCAGCTGCTCCAGGATGTCCTGGGACCAGCCCGCCACCTTCTTGCCGCAGGAGGGGCACTGAAGGCACTCTGTGGCCATATAGTACCACCCACTCCTGTCCAAGACCCTCCGCACGGTCTTGTATAGGCCAGCGCCCATCAGCTTGCGCCCATCGGCGGGGCACTTGAGGTGGTACGCCCACATCCGATACGGAAGCCAGAGGAAGAAGGGGCGCTGGAAGAAGGCGTGGGCAGTGGCGGGGGGCTGCGTGTAGAGCAGCCGGGCGCCTGGCGGGTACCACCACAGTCGGGGCGGTGTGGTGAGGACGGCCTTCCCGCTGCTGGGGTCCCTGCGGAACAGCGCCCGGCCCACCCACTCCTGCTGCTCCTCAGGCAGCGTCTTCCTCCAGCTGAGGGGAAGCAGCTGAAACACACACGCAGCAGACACACACAGTGAGCGGGTGTGAATGTTCAGCAGACAGGCACACATACACACACACATCATATACACACACACACACACACACACACACACACATTATACAAACCTCTTTGCCGGAGGCAGGCCTCGTGGCCATCGGTCCTGGTCCTGGACCTGGTCCTTCCAGCGGGGCGTCCCTGGACGTGCCTGACAACCCATATCAGCGTTAGGGCGGTGCGTTACACGTGCGGTACAAGTGTATTCACATCTAAACGTATACTCACTGGGAGGGTCGACCTCGTTGGCAGCGGCGAGCAGTTCGGCGTCGGTCGGGTCAGAGTAGGAGACGCCTGCAAAGAACGACAACGAGACGACAACATGAACTGATGAAGCACTGGTGTGTTGTTAAAAGCACCTCACAGGCTGTTTTGTAGACGGTGCAGTTACCTGGCCGTGGGAGGACATGTCCTGGCTCCGGTGCTGCTGTGGGCTCAGCGTCCCGGGCCAGCACATACTGCTTCAGGGTTCCCATCCTTGACGCAGTAGCTCCCACCTTCTGCGTCCTGACCCAAGCCACATAGCTGTAGTAGAGCAAAGAAAAAACACACAAAATCAGCACACACACACACACACACACACACACACATAAAATCAACACACACACACACTACTTACGTTCGACTCTCTTGGTCCCGCGCGCCATACAGGGACTTGTAGGTCCGGTGTGAATGCACCCCGAACCCCACCAGCGCGTCGTCCAGCCCCCTGGAAGACGCGGAGCCCTCGCACAACCTACGCCTGGCGACGGCCGTCACCATGGGTGGGAACAGCCCGGCGTAGGAGGCGAGGGCGTCCTTGTTCTCCATGAGGGGCGACTTGCTGGTGTCTCCTCCCTCTCTCTCCATCTGGTGGGACACCAAGATGGTGACGGCGTACCCCACCGCATTTCCCAGCAGCCACTGGAAAGTTTGGCCGCGGTACAGGCCAAACTGCACCTCGCTCTCCGCCAGCACAAACTCGCCCGACATGCCACCCTTCTGCAGGGCTCTGGCCCTCGCCTCGGCTCGAACCACATCACCCCTCTTCACCTGAAACCCAGTGGTAGAGGCCTGGCGTTTGCTTGCCACTGCGTCAGCGGCATCAGAGGGGCGAAGGGTGAGCTCGGAGGAAGAGGGTTCGAACCGGAAAAGGGGAGCAAAAGACATTTTCTGAAAGACAAGAAGAAACAAAACAAGTCAGTGAAGTGTATTACAATGTACTAATTGGGTGTTAAGATAACAATGTTGATAACAATGTTAATGTCAGGAGATCAGCCCATTAGGCAGGCCCGCCGCTCCCTATACGCATAGTACGCATAGTGCTTAGCGGAGTGCAAGTACCTGGGGGGGGGGGGGGGGGGGGGGGCGCCAAGAATTAAGGTTTATTAAAATAAATAAATAATAACAATTACATTATTGAATTAAAAATATATATAAATTAGTCATGAAGAGGCCCACCGTTGTTTATTCTTAATTGTATAACCTATCACTCAATTTTGGCAAATTAGAGGTTTTTTTTTACCCAATATACAAAAAGAGGCCTATAACCATTAGGGGTGTTATGCTAATACTAGGGATGGGCAAAATGATTCTTTTCCGGGAACTAGTTCTTTCAGTTCAGTTCACTATAACGATTCGTTTATTTGATTCGTTCGTTTTGATTCGTTCGTTACGTCAGATGACCTTATTATCTTAAAAAAAATAAAAAATAAAAAAACCTTTTTTTTTTTTAAATTGGTCGTAAGTCTGGATAGGACCGTCAAGACCGCAGTCCGCCGAGATGCCTGCTACTTAGTATGTCGAACGTCCCACCAATATTTATACCACTTGCTTACTCTCTAAATTTCATTCATGGTTTTACATTTATAATTTTATTTTACTTTACATTTAATTCTTCATTGTTCAGGCATTACAGAACTTGCATGGTCATAAATAAAAAATACGAACTGCAGTTTAATTTCTTTGTTTGTTCTTAAATTGACGTAGAATGGAGCAAAGACTCCTGGGATTGGGAAATGCGTTTATCCAATAAACAGATGGAGGTCAAGTCTATTTTCGAAAAAATGTAGGGGGATATATGAGTCGAATGGTATGACCCAAGATAGTCAGACAGAGAAAGCGCGCATATTCGATGGTACCGTCCTGGCCTTGGTTTACCCAGGTGCCATTCCAACACCATTGCTACCTCTCATTGGCTGAATCTTTGAGAAAGTTGTAGACTCAATCAATGGAAGTCGCGGGGAGACGGAGCTCTGTTCGTTTGTATATTTTATTTACGTGACCATATGTTTGGTTTATGTTAAAAAAAAAGAATCAAAGAACCAGTTCTTCTTGTTTTGGGGAACCAGTTCTTGTCGTTCACGTTCGGGATTCGTTCGTTGTAACGAATCAGTCGCGACCGACACATCCCTAGCTAATACTGTCAACGTTAATGTCAAGAGACCATTAGGTTTAGCCTTTAACCTGTTGCTCTCCCCCCCACTATTAACACCTCTCCTATGCAAATCGCGGTTGCGTTTCAAACACCGAAATCACACATTAATAATTTCACATTTAGACCAGCCTTTATATCACAATTACACTAATGCATTTTTCACGATTTACCAGCAGCACTCGCAATGCGTTTGAATGGGAAGCGCGAGCTCCGTAGGCCTACTTTCAACAATCCGTTTTACTTATTTATAATTCGAAATTCGTCCCAGCCTTTATACCACATACACACTATGGACTCTATAGCATATAACCGAGTCGTCTGTTCGCATTTTTATGCATTTTTCACGATTTACCAGCAGCACTCGTTGAGAAGGCTAACCGTCGCGCAATGCGTTTGAATGGGAAGCGGGAAGCTCCGTACTTTCAACAATTCGTTTTACTCATTTATAATTCGAAATTCGTCCCAGCCTTTATACCACATACACACTATGGTCTATAGAATATAACCGAGTCGTCTGTTCGCATTTTTATGCATTTTTCACGATTTACCAGCAGCACTCGTTGAGAAGGCTAACCGTCGCGCAATGCGTTTGAATGGGAAGCGGGAAGCTCCGTACTTTCAACAATTCGTTTTACTCATTTATAATTCGAAATTCGTCCCAGCCTTTATACCACATACACACTATGGTCTATAGAATATAACCGAGTCGTCTGTTCGCATTTTTATGCATTTTTCACGATTTACCAGAAGCATTCGCCGCGCCATTCGTTTGAATGGGAAGCGCGAAGCACCGTACTTTCAACAATATTTATAATTCGGAATTAGTCCCAGCCTTTATACCACATATAACAGAGTCGTCTATTCACGTTTTAATGCAGTTTCCACGATTCTAGTCATTTACTTACGTGATGGTAGTGAACGAAAACTAGTGACGGTTGAAAACTGTCAAAGTAATGACATTTTTTCGGCTGGAGGAGCTTATGATAACTTGCGCTCCCCGCCGGCAGCCAATCACGGCTCATGACGTAAATGAAACAGTCCAATCAAACCATGCGTGGTTTTGGCCCAGTAAATGAAACAGACCAATCAGACAGGAGTGGTTTTTCCGCCAGGGCGGGGGAGGGCGGGGGAGCAAGTGAAACAAGTGAAACACAAGTGTAGAGCACAACGACATTCCGGTGGCGCAAGGATGACACGCAAATTCGTGAAGCGTTCTATCTTTTAAGTTTTAATTCAAAGTTTTGGAGTTCTAGCCAACTTCCTTCATATAGCTGCCATTGACCCCCCCCCCCCATGTAAAATCTTGTGAAAATTTGAGCACGTGTGGAGTCAAAAAAGTTCACACAGAAAGTGTCTAGGAGCACGTTTTAGGCCATTTTGAGTCGTTTGCTAATGGGTTAGGGTTAGGTTAAGGGCAACTTACCACTTTTCAAAAACGTTTTTTTGGACCTAGCTCGGGCAAACAGCGGGGCGTGGGAATTCCGAGACCACTCTCGGATAGCTCTAGCCCCAGCGGACTTTTTTGGGTACTGCAATCTTGATTTTAAAAATTTGAAGTGAAGCGATTTAAAGGAACAGCGGAGCGTGGGAATTCTGAATAGTGCCCGTGGTAGCCCTGGGGCCCCTCTACACGCCCTAGTCCCTATTGTGGGCGATATTTTTGAAATTGGCAAATTCCTGTGTTCCATACACCGCACAACCCCAGGAAATGCTGAAACAATTACAAAATAACCTGCACCTCATACACAGCATAGTACCATGTATTTTAACATTGTTTCGTTTTGAATAAAGCAAAAAACTTACCTTAGAGTAGTCCTCCGTCTTCGTTGGTTCATTTTGGTACGGTAACTATGAAGCAGAAGGGAGGGAATTTGGCGCCCCAAGTGGCAACTTTTTTTAACATTGGAAAACACCTAAAAGCGTTGCCATGGGAACAGGGAGAGGGGCGTGGGAACATGAACCCTATGGGGTGGTAGCTATGGATCAGGGCTACGTCTGTGCCAAGTTCTGGCCACCTGGTGGCTTGGTTTGGTATAGAAAATTGAATTTGAAATGTTCAAATTTGTGCCACTCGGCAAGGGAAAAATTTGTGCCACTCGGCGAGGGAAAAAGGGGTATTAACGATATTTGGTGTGGAAGGTGCTCTAGGCTCCTTAGACAGGTGTGCGAAGTTTTGGAGTTCTAGCTAACTTCCTTCATATAGCTGCCGTTGACCCCCCCCCCCCCCCCCCCCCCATGTACAATTTTGTGAAAATCTGACCAAGTGCGGAGTCAAAAAAGTTCACACAGAAAGTGTCTAGGAGCACGTTTTAGGCCATTTTGAGTCGTTTGTTAATGGGTTAGGGTTAGGTTAAGGGCAACTTACCACTTTTCAAAAACGTTTTTTTGGACCTAGCTCGGGCAAACAGCGGGGCGTGGGAATTCCGAGACCACCCTCGGATAGCTCTAGCCCCAGTGGACTTTTTTGGGTACTGCAATCTTGATTTTAAAATACGTAACAATATCATTCTAAACAAATACAAAATGGTCACCAAGGTCAAGGCCACCCTCCCCACACCACACTCTACAAACATTATTCGAGAGCGCCCCCTATTGGACATAAAGTATAACTTAGCAACCGTTAAGTAAATACGATCCCATTCTAAATCAATACAAAACGGTTACCAAGGTCAAGACCCCCCTCCCCACACCACACTCTACAGACATTATTCGAGAGCGCCACCTATTGGACAAGGATGCAATTCAGGTCTATAAGTAACAAGACAAGAAAATAAAATTCACAATAAGGGCTTTTGGTCTGTCATATTTTGCATATTGTAATGTAATAATAATTATAACATAACAAAGGGTTCTCGTCTTCATTTACGACGAGAACGGCCGGTCAAAAGCGTTGATTTCACGGGGATTCGATCCGACGCTTTGGGTGTCTCTGTTGTCGTTCGCTGATTGCTGGGTCGTAAAAAAAAAGAAGTTCTTTATCGACGCGACGAGTGAGGTGGGTTTTTTCCTCTTTTCTGTCGGATAAATAAAGAGAAGAACGTTCCTCAGCCACGTTATCTTTTGCGCTATCGGTCCATCGAAGCTTTCTGTTTCTCAGCAACCGCAAATCGCCCAACGTATGAATCGTCTGTTGTAGCTCCACCAGCAGATAGCGTTTGGTGTCTGAGCAGAGGTACATAGGTAACTGAGGATTAGGCGGTTATTGTGTTACTTCGGTATCACATCTACTAAAATTGGAACGATACAGAGAAGATTAGCATGGCCCCTGCGCAAGGATGACACGCAAATTCGTGAAGCGTTCTATCTTTTAAGTTTTAATTCAAAGTTTTGGAGTTCTAGCCAACTTCCTTCATATAGCTGCCATTGACCCCCCCCCCCCATGTAAAATCTTGTGAAAATTTGAGCACGTGTGGAGTCAAAAAAGTTCACACAGAAAGTGTCTAGGAGCACGTTTTAGGCCATTTTGAGTCGTTTGCTAATGGGTTAGGGTTAGGTTAAGGGCAACTTACCACTTTTCAAAAACGTTTTTTTGGACCTAGCTCGGGCAAACAGCGGGGCGTGGGAATTCCGAGACCACTCTCGGATAGCTCTAGCCCCAGCGGACTTTTTTGGGTACTGCAATCTTGATTTTAAAAATTTGAAGTGAAGCGATTTAAAGGAACAGCGGAGCGTGGGAATTCTGAATAGTGCCCGTGGTAGCCCTGGGGCCCCTCTACACGCCCTAGTCCCTATTGTGGGCGATATTTTTGAAATTGGCAAATTCCTGTGTTCCATACACCGCACAACCCCAGGAAATGCTGAAACAATTACAAAATAACCTGCACCTCATACACAGCATAGTACCATGTATTTTAACATTGTTTCGTTTTGAATAAAGCAAAAAACTTACCTTAGAGTAGTCCTCCGTCTTCGTTGGTTCATTTTGGTACGGTAACTATGAAGCAGAAGGGAGGGAATTTGGCGCCCCAAGTGGCAACTTTTTTTAACATTGGAAAACACCTAAAAGCGTTGCCATGGGAACAGGGAGAGGGGCGTGGGAACATGAACCCTATGGGGTGGTAGCTATGGATCAGGGCTACGTCTGTGCCAAGTTCTGGCCACCTGGTGGCTTGGTTTGGTATAGAAAATTGAATTTGAAATGTTCAAATTTGTGCCACTCGGCAAGGGAAAAATTTGTGCCACTCGGCGAGGGAAAAAGGGGTATTAACGATATTTGGTGTGGAAGGTGCTCTAGGCTCCTTAGACAGGTGTGCGAAGTTTTGGAGTTCTAGCTAACTTCCTTCATATAGCTGCCGTTGACCCCCCCCCCCCCCCCCCCCCCATGTACAATTTTGTGAAAATCTGACCAAGTGCGGAGTCAAAAAAGTTCACACAGAAAGTGTCTAGGAGCACGTTTTAGGCCATTTTGAGTCGTTTGTTAATGGGTTAGGGTTAGGTTAAGGGCAACTTACCACTTTTCAAAAACGTTTTTTGGACCTAGCTCGGGCAAACAGCGGGGCGTGGGAATTCCGAGACCACCCTCGGATAGCTCTAGCCCCAGTGGACTTTTTTGGGTACTGCAATCTTGATTTTAAAATACGTAACAATATCATTCTAAACAAATACAAAATGGTCACCAAGGTCAAGGCCACCCTCCCCACACCACACTCTACAAACATTATTCGAGAGCGCCCCCTATTGGACATAAAGTATAACTTAGCAACCGTTAAGTAAATACGATCCCATTCTAAATCAATACAAAACGGTTACCAAGGTCAAGACCCCCCTCCCCACACCACACTCTACAGACATTATTCGAGAGCGCCACCTATTGGACAAGGATGCAATTCAGGTCTATAAGTAACAAGACAAGAAAATAAAATTCACAATAAGGGCTTTTGGTCTGTCATATTTTGCATATTGTAATGTAATAATAATTATAACATAACAAAGGGTTCTCGTCTTCATTTACGACGAGAACGGCCGGTCAAAAGCGTTGATTTCACGGGGATTCGATCCGACGCTTTGGGTGTCTCTGTTGTCGTTCGCTGATTGCTGGGTCGTAAAAAAAAAGAAGTTCTTTATCGACGCGACGAGTGAGGTGGGTTTTTTCCTCTTTTCTGTCGGATAAATAAAGAGAAGAACGTTCCTCAGCCACGTTATCTTTTGCGCTATCGGTCCATCGAAGCTTTCTGTTTCTCAGCAACCGCAAATCGCCCAACGTATGAATCGTCTGTTGTAGCTCCACCAGCAGATAGCGTTTGGTGTCTGAGCAGAGGTACATAGGTAACTGAGGATTAGGCGGTTATTGTGTTACTTCGGTATCACATCTACTAAAATTGGAACGATACAGAGAAGATTAGCATGGCCCCTGCGCAAAGGACACCCCGCATTCCTCTCTGTTTTGACACCCCGCATTCCTGTGTTGATCCTGCAGAAAAAGACGAAAAAGCCCGCCCCCTCGCGGCCGATAAAGAAAGTTTTTTTTGACGACCCACCAATCAGCGACGAGGACGAGGACGACGACGGAGAAGCCCAAAGCGTCGGATCGAACCCCCGTCAAACCAACGCTTATATTACTTGCTTTCATTGAATTAAACAAACCATTTATTCTTGTGATTTTTATATTAAAATAATGCCATTTGTTATTGTCAACTTATTGCTTTCAATGATATCTTTTTATAATCCATTTGCTGTCAGTGTTATGAGTTTATTGAAATAAACCATTAATTATTATTCTTGTGGACTTTTTTGCTAAAGAAGAAAAACAAACAAGGGACAAGCATGTACCGTCGAAAGAGAACTTATTTTATTATTCATTCATATACAGTATATATATATGTATATGGTGTGTCCATTATCAGGAATTAATGAGTCGTGAACCATCCTCCGCAAAGTTATATGCTATGTTATATGCTATGTTATATGCTATATGAATAAATATGGCAGTGTGTGTATGAACTTAGTAATTAACGAACAAAACAGAACTATACACACACTAAACAACTATATACACTAACACTGCAAAATAACTATAGACAGTAACACTGCAAAATAACTATATACACAACATAAAAAAAACTATATACAAAAGAACTATATACAACACCATCCCCGGCAAGAGTGCGCATCAGCGCTGGGCTCTACCCTGGTCCCGCTCCTTCTTCCCCCTCAGCCAGTCCTCCACACTCTGACCCGCCGCGACAGAACAGAAGACTTCTCCGCCGTAGCGGGAGTGTCCGGTCTCCCTCCGCCTCGGCTGGCCGCATTTACTGCACTTATGCACCTGTGGCACGCCGGCCCGGTGAGAGAGGGTCGTGCCTGGAGGTGCCTCAGCCCGTCGCTTGGCGCTCAGCCTCCTCGCTTCAACTGTTTTGAGGGCGACAGGCAGCTCAGGGCCGGCGTGCTGTGCGGCGGGCAGGGGTACAGGCAGCTCAGGGCCGGCGTGCTGTGCGGCGGCCAGCGGCGGAGGGAGGACGTGTGGAGCCGGCAATGTCCGAGGGAGCGTCAGGAGGGGGGGGGGGACGGGGAGCACCCACACACACTGCCGGGGCAGTGAGAGGTCCACAAGGAGAGGCTGTGCTGCTCTTAAAGGTCCAGTTGCAGCTGCGGCAGCAGCCGTCGGCAGGAAGGCCGGGTAAGCAGCCGAGGGGGCGGGCGGTCGTGGCGCCAGTAGCCGTCTGTGCACCACTGGCGCCTGCAGAGCGGGCACCGGTGCTGCCACAGCCGGTGCCGCTGCCGGGGCTACCGCCCCCCTCGCTGCCGCTGTCGTCGCCCGGCCTTGAGGCACCGCCGACGTCGCCGTTGCTGCTGCCGCCGGACGATCCACCGCCGCTGCTGAGGCCGGGCCCGGCGCTGTCGCCGCGGCCGCCGCCGGTGGTCGTCCTCCGTCTGCTGCAACGCCTGGAGTCAGCACAGCCCTCTCCTTCTCTCGCTGCGTCCGGGTAAACCTGAGAGCGGGTGGCGACATAGTGTTTTTAGTTACAGTTACACCATCGAGAGCGTGTGGTTCAAGCGTGTCACTGCCCAAAGCATCCAACGCACCACAGCGAGAGGGTCCTAGCGTTCAGCTCAAAGAGCTGAACGGGCGCCCGAGCCATCAACCTCTGGTGTCCCAGCACAAGCTCCCGGATGTGGCGGTAACGAAGCAGTGCGCTGTCCCACCGTGTACCCCGGGCGCCGCCTTGCACACGGGTGCCCGTAGGGTACAGGTTGCAGAGCTGGACGCACACTGCTTCTACCAGCCGGCTTGTGCTGGGACTGCTGGCGGGTCCAGAGGTCTGTCCGACCAGGCAGCTGCGGACGAGGGACAAAAACAACGACAGACGTTACGTAAAGCGGCTTGCGTGTACGTCGGGGAAATGTACGACCGAAGCTTAGCCTCCTCACCGTCGCAGGCTCTCCACACCAGGGATACTGGTGCGGCCTGGCTTCGCTGCCATGAATCGACCCCCCCGAGCTGCCCCGTCCGTGTAGCGGGGAGGGTAAACTACTCGGGCCCTGTCGAACGGGGACAGGGCCTCGTAGAGCCCGATGAGCTCGTCTACCCTCCCCTCGGACAGGGCCTGTTCGTGGCGCAGCCCCACTAAGGCCGTGGCCAAGCGGACCACGGCCAGGTACCCCGGCTGGTCGTCTGGTCCTCGGTAGTCCTGCGAACACAAGCGGATACAGAAAACAACAAGTCAGACGGACGCCACAGAGCGCTGCGTTTGATCGAGCCAGTGAGTCGCACCGCTGTCGCACTCACCTCAGCGGTCTGCTGAGGCTCTGGTGAGGACCGGCCGGGGGAGCGGGGCGCGGGCTCGGGGGGATCGGTCGGACGGGATGGCTCGGGCGCGGGTGCGTCAGCTGGTTGCCCTGACCGCGGGTCCGTCCGAGGAGCGGTGAACTCGCCAGGCACGTGGAGTGTGAGGTCCTCCAACTCATGCCGGCCTTCGGCGAGCTCGTCGTCCTCCTCGGTAGGCGGTGGACCCGCGTCCGGAACGTCAGGGTCCAAGCTGACGTCCTGCAGCACTCTGCCCGTCTGGGAGTACAGGTACTCGATGCCGATGAGTTCCCCTGAAGCACAACGGCATCGTCACTCAATCTGGTACAAACATCGTTCTGCGCGGACACGTGTAAGCGTGGTGACGCCGGCTCAAACGTTCTTACCCGTGTACTCCCTGGGCTTGGTGTAGTCCCTGACCAAACTCGAGCCAAGCACCCGTTGGCTGAGCTGGTCAAGGGAGTGCTGCAGGGGGCCACTGTAGGTGCGGAGCAGCGGACGACCCTCCTGTGCCGCGGACGCCGCCCTGTCCTCGTTCCATCTCACCAACCCCTCCAGGAGAAAAGCCTGGAAGTGCCAAGGGTTGGCACTTTCTCCTGAGGAGGAACACAGACGCGTTTAGCGGTTTAGTCAGCACGCACAACGTGAACGACAACGAGGGCGGCGGCAGTGAAAGATAGACACGACGGTGAAACCCGTGGTTTACCTGGAATGAAGCGGTTGAGGTGGAGATGGAACGACTCCAGGGACGTGGAGCCGCGCGCACAACGGTACGTCGGCAGGCTGATCCCCCCCTTGGTCAGCCTGCCTGTCTCCGTGTACAGCTCCACGCCCGGCGGGTCCTGGATGCACTCGAGGTGCCGTCGCTGCTCCGCACGGATTGCCTGGATGCGGTCTCGGTCCAGCAGGGGAATCCCCATGGTGTCTCGCCCGTTGGCACCGCCGAAGGTTTGCAGGAGGTCATCAATCAGCCGCTCGGTCGCCGCAGCTCCACGCGTGCGGCGACGGCAATGGAGAGCCATCTCCCTGCGGCTGACGTGCCTCCACACTCCGGCTTCGGACGAGAAGGTCATCCCCTGCGCCTCTAGCGTCCTCCTCTTGGCGTTGAGCAACCGGGCTGTGTCCTCTGGGTCCCACAGGAAGATACTGGCGGACAGCTGCTGCAGGAAGGGCTTGTAGAGCTGGTGGCTCTCGGTTGTGACACCTGACGCGTAGCGTCGCATCAGGTGCCAAATGTCCAACCGGACCACCAGCTTGTCCCACTCCTGGAACGCAGCAGCTGCCTTGGACCCCCCGTGGGACGAACAGCAGTCCCGGTCGACGTAGAGGACGCGAGGCTGCGCTACCCCAGCGTCCCGGTACCGCCGCATTAACCCCGCGGCCATGGGCAACAGGCCACCCCCCTCGGTGGCCGTGAGCACGGACATTAGCACCTGCCCGTGCTCGTTGCCCACGTTGGTCGCCCAGGCTGCGGTATGGGCGGCGGCACCGGCGAGCTTCCGGGTCACCTGTTTGAAGGCGAGGCGACAGACACAGACACAGACACAGACACAGACACAGACACAGACACAGACACACACACACACACACACACACACACACACACACACACACACACACACACACACACACACGTCAATAAGGCTGCACGCACGTCGCAAGTCAATAGGGCTGCACGCACGTCGCAAGAGAGTAACGCTCGTGCTCCGACACCACATTCACCTTCTTGGTCGAATCCATCTTCAAGATGGATCCGAAGACTGAGGTGACCCGGGCCTTCACGTCCTCCAGGCGAGACAGGATGTCGTGGCAGTACACCACCAACAGCCAGCCGTACTGCGGCACGTCTGGCGATGGTTTCGGCGGTGGGGTGCACTGGCGCACGACACCCGTCGACGTGAAGGGCTCCATGACGCTGAGGTAGTGTATGGACCGCCGCATCCAGGCCTCTGTGTGTGCCTCACAGAGTTTTTTTTGCAGCTGCGTGGCGCTGTTCCCCCGAGTACGCTCACGCAGCTGGATGATGACCCGCCGGTCGCAGGCAAGCCTACAGGGGAGCGCACGTGTTACAGAAGAGCCACACGCAGACACACCGACAGTTTTCAGACAGCTGCTTACTTGTAGGTGAGGATCGCCGGGAAGAGGGCGCGATGCCCCTCTCCCAGCTGCCTCACGACCTCCTGCGACCAGGCGGCTACCTTCCTCCGACACCGACGGCACTCCAGGTACTCGGTGGCCATCAAGTACCAGCCGTCGATGTCCAAGACCTTCCGGATGGTCTTGTACATCCCACACTTGGTGAGATGTTTCTGGCAGCATGTCGGCCGGGGACCCCACATGTGCAGGGGCGCCCAGAGGAACAACCGACACGCGAAGAAGGCAGCCGCCGAGGCGGGTGGCTGAGTATAGTTCAGCCGGGGCTGGGGGGGGTCCCACCACAGCTTGAGGTCCGTGGTTAGCTTGAGGGACCCCCCGCTGGTCTGCTGGAACAGCGCCCGGCCGATCCACTCCTGCTCTGCCCCGGTGAGGGCTGTCCGCCAGCCCTCAGGCAACCGGGTCTGTGAGGAGGATGAAGACAACACAGACAAACACACCGTGAGGAGGGCGAGTCGCTGCTGCGTACGCAGTCTGACGGTCGTCTCCACCGAGTCGTGTGTCTGTGAGTACGACGGGCGTGTGTCTGTACCTCAGCCCGAGCAGGAGCGGGCGTTGCCGGCTGCTCCACGTCGCCCGTCGTCGTCGTCTTCCTCCTCTTCTTCTTCGGCTCCGGCGCCAGGGTGGCCTCCCCGCACGGCGTCTCCTCCACGGAGACGCCACGAGGCTCCACCCTGGTCTGCGCCGGAGCCCGAGCAGGAAGCCCGACCGTCGGTGGAGCAGCCGCAACTTGTGGTGGTGGTGGTGGTGGTGGTGGTGGTGGTGGTGGTGGTGGTGGTGGTGGTGGTGGGGTGGAGGACGGTGCCGGGGGAGGTGGAGTCGGAGGCGTCACCAGCGGGAGCGGGAGGGCCTGAAGGACCTGTACGCCAGCTTCAGACACGGTCACGCACAACCAAATGGCATCAGCACAATGAGAGTGACGGGGCAACACACGGGCAAGCGAGACTAAGTGAGTCTGAGCATTCATGACGTGCAGCATGCTGTTGATTAGATAAAATGGTTTAGTGCTACAAGGCGACTGTTAGTTACAAGGCGAGGTTTGCTAGACTGGGAGTTTAATCAAATCCACATTACCACCACGTGAGAGAGGACGGCGCGTCTACCACCTACAAAGACGGCTACATCACCTGATAAACCTACCTTTATCCTTCAGGCATCAGCTTTAGCGACCAGCAAATTAAAAAGTTACAGTTAATACAAACATACTGACTCAAGAATAGATATCCAAGGCCAATGTTACAGTGCGACACGTCCGGTGTGGTGCCAGTTACCCATTTCTACATCAGTGACCATCCGGACCAGCTCCTCGTCCGTCACCTCTGTGGTGGGGGGCGGCGGAACCGAGGGGCGCTGGTCTCTGACGGAAGACACCGCTATGGGGGGGGGGGGCAACGGTCAGTAAATCGTATACACTCAACCTCTGTTGTGTGTAACAGAAAGAAAGAGCTACCGACCTGGAGCTGCAGGCCGTGCTGGTGGGCTCATCAGTCTCCTGATCTGGGCCTGCAGCTCCCTGGGGCCCATCGGACGCCCGCGCACAAGGGCCGAGAAATTGGGAGCGGTCGGCTTGCGGGGCGGCAGCACGGTTGAAGCAGCGGCCTGGCTGGTGGTGGTGCTGGGGCCGCTGCTGGTGCTGCTGCTGGCGGGCGGAGGGGGTGTAGCAGCCGCCTCCGCCGACCGCTCCTTGTCTCGGCCCAAGAAGTACTGAATGGCGGCGTCCATGGAGCTCCCAGGCTGCGGTGTCTTCCGTCGTAGCCACTTGACGTATCTGCAAGACAATGATCGAAAATCAAAAAAATATAAACATGTCACAGCACCGTCTCCACTGCCCTTCACCACAATATGACTTACTCCTGACGGTCCTTGTCCTTGGATTCGTACAGGTCCTTCAGGGTGTCCTCCTTGAACAGCCCGAAGCCAACAAGCGCCTCGCCCCCCCGCCCGGGCAGAGTGGCGCGAGCCCGGGCCTCCTCCTGCGCCCGGCGGAACTTGAGGTGCTCCGCAAAAGCGGGGTGGGCGCAGGAGTAGCGGGCGAGGCTGTCCTTGTTGGCCATGAGCGGGCTGTCCGAGGCACTAGTCCTCCCGCTCCCGCTGGTGACTGTCGACCAGGTGACAGGCGTAGCCCGCGTCGTTCTCCAGGAGCCATCGGAAGGTCTGACCCTGGTACTTCCCCAGCTGGATGCTGTGGCAGCCCAGCACCAGCATGGGGTTCCCAGGGTCACCACCCTCGGAGACGACGCGGGCACGGGCCTCCTTCTCCACCTCCCCCGGCTTCTTGGCCCTGGCGGGAGCCTGGGTCCCGCGTGGCCCCATGGCGGCGGTGAAGGCCGCCGCCGCATCAGAGGCCCGCAGGACCAACTGATGCGACGCGGTAATCCTCAAATTTGCAAAAGACATCTACAATGACAACAAATGACACGACACAGCATTAAACGAGCATTGCATTAAACGTGCATTACAGTTTACTACCTTAAAGTGACTTTTATGTTCATGGATGCTTACAGGAAAGATAACAGAAGGTTTGAAAGGTTGGAATGCTAATCGCCGCGCCACCAGTTTCAATGGGAATCGCGACTCACCGTAATTTCAACATTAATTTTAACATATTTATAATTCGAAATTCGTCCCAGCATTTATACCACATACACACTAGGGTCTATAGCATATAACCGAGTCTTCCTCTAACATTTTAACGCATTTTTCACGATTTACCAGTACTCGTTTTCAAGGCTAACTCCCGCGCAATCCGTTTCAATGGCAATCGCGACTCTCCGTAATTTCAACATTAATTTTAACATATTTATAATTCGAAATTCGTCCCAGCATTTATACCACATACACAATAGGGTCTATAGCATATAACCGAGTCGTCCTCTAACATTTTAACGCATTTTTCACGGTTTACCAGCTCTCGTTTTCAAGGCTAATCGCCACATCCTACCTTATCACCGACTGCAGAGATAATGGCTGACACACGTGGAAGGTTTTCCTTAAGTTCATGCTGATGCGTGTTGCTGATTGGGCGGGGCGCCCCTTTAGCTGAGGTCCCTTAAGTCGATGCGCTGTTGCTGATTGGGCGGGCGAAAGTTGGGGAAAAGTTAAGGGGAAGATTTGTGGCTGCCGATTGGCTGAGAAACAGAGAGCATCGCTGGGCAGATAGCGCAAGGATGACACGCAAATTCGTGAAGCGTTCTATCTTTTAAGTTTTAATTCAAAGTTTTGGAGTTCTAGCCAACTTCCTTCATATAGCTGCCATTGACACCCCCCCCCCCCCCCCCATGTAAAATCTTGTGAAAATTTGAGCACGTGTGGAGTCAAAAAAGTTCACACAGAAAGTGTCTAGGAGCACGTTTTAGGCCATTTTGAGTCGTTTGCTAATGGGTTAGGGTTAGGTTAAGGGCAACTTACCACTTTTCAAAAACGTTTTTTTGGACCTAGCTCGGGCAAACAGCGGGGCGTGGGAATTCCGAGACCACTCTCGGATAGCTCTAGCCCCAGCGGAGTTTTTTGGGTACTGCAATCTTGATTTTAAAAATTTGAAGTGAAGCGATTTAAAGGAACAGCGGAGCGTGGGAATTCTGAATAGTGCCCGTGGTAGCTCTGGGGCCCCTCTACATGCCCTAGTCCCTATTGTGGGCGATATTTTTGAAATTGGCAAATTCCTGTGTTCCATACACCGCACAACCCCAGGAAATGCTGAAACAATTACAAAATAACCTGCACCTCATACACAGCATAGTACCATGTATTTTAACATTGTTTCGTTTTGAATAAAGCAAAAAACTTACCTTAGAGTAGTCCTCCGTCTTCGTTGGTTCATTTTGGTACGGTAACTATGAAGCAGAAGGGAGGGAATTTGGCGCCCCTAGTGGCAACTTTTTTTAACATTGGAAAACACCTAAAAGCGTTGCCATGGGAACAGGGAGAGGGGCGTGGGAACATGAACCCTATGGGGTGGTAGCTATGGATCAGGGCTACGTCTGTGCCAAGTTCTGGCCACCTGGTGGCTTGGTTTGGTATAGAAAATTGAATTTGAAATGTTCAAATTTGTGCCACTCGGCAAGGGAAAAATTTGTGCCACTCGGCGAGGGAAAAAGGGGTATTAACGATATTTGGTGTGGAAGGTGCTCTAGGCTCCTTAGACAGGTGTGCGAAGTTTTGGAGTTCTAGCTAACTTCCTTCATATAGCTGCCGTTGACCCCCCCCCCCCCCCATGTACAATTTTGTGAAAATCTGACCAAGTGCGGAGTCAAAAAAGTTCACACAGAAAGTGTCTAGGAGCACGTTTTAGGCCATTTTGAGTCGTTTGTTAATGGGTTAGGGTTAGGTTAAGGGCAACTTACCACTTTTCAAAAACGTTTTTTTGGACCTAGCTCGGGCAAACAGCGGGGCGTGGGAATTCCGAGACCACCCTCGGATAGCTCTAGCCCCAGCGGACTTTTTTGGGTACTGCAATCTTGATTTTAAAATACGTAACAATATCATTCTAAACAAATACAAAATGGTCACCAAGGTCAAGGCCACCCTCCCCACACCACACTCTACAAACATTATTCGAGAGCGCCCCCTATTGGACATAAAGTATAACTTAGCAACCGTTAAGTAAATACGATCTCATTCTAAATAAATACAAAACGGTTACCAAGGTCAAGACCCCCCTCCCCACACCACACTCTACAGACATTATTCGAGAGCGCCACCTATTGGACAAGGATGCAATTCAGGTCTATAAGTAACAAGACAAGAAAATAAAATTCACAATAAGGGCTTTTGGTCTGTCATATTTTGCATATTGTAATGTAATAATAATTATAACATAACAAAGGGTTCTCGTCTTCATTTACGACGAGAACGGCCGGTCAAAAGCGTTGATTTCACGGGGATTCGATCCGACGCTTTGGGTGTCTCTGTTGTCGTTCGCTGATTGCTGGGTCGTAAAAAAAAAGAAGTTCTTTATCGACGCGACGAGTGAGGTGGGTTTTTTCCTCTTTTCTGTCGGATAAATAAAGAGAAGAACGTTCCTCAGCCACGTTATCTTTTGCGCTATCGGTCCATCGAAGCTTTCTGTTTCTCAGCAACCGCAAATCGCCCAACGTATGAATCGTCTGTTGTAGCTCCACCAGCAGATAGCGTTTGGTGTCTGAGCAGAGGTACATAGCTAACTGAGGATTAGGCAGTATTGTGTTACTTCGGTATCACATCTACTAAAATTGGAACGATACAGAGAAGATTAGCATGGCCCCTGCGCAAGGATGACACGCAAATTCGTGAAGCGTTCTATCTTTTAAGTTTTAATTCAAAGTTTTGGAGTTCTAGCCAACTTCCTTCATATAGCTGCCATTGACACCCCCCCCCCCCCCCCATGTAAAATCTTGTGAAAATTTGAGCACGTGTGGAGTCAAAAAAGTTCACACAGAAAGTGTCTAGGAGCACGTTTTAGGCCATTTTGAGTCGTTTGCTAATGGGTTAGGGTTAGGTTAAGGGCAACTTACCACTTTTCAAAAACGTTTTTTTGGACCTAGCTCGGGCAAACAGCGGGGCGTGGGAATTCCGAGACCACTCTCGGATAGCTCTAGCCCCAGCGGACTTTTTTGGGTACTGCAATCTTGATTTTAAAAATTTGAAGTGAAGCGATTTAAAGGAACAGCGGAGCGTGGGAATTCTGAATAGTGCCCGTGGTAGCCCTGGGGCCCCTCTACATGCCCTAGTCCCTATTGTGGGCGATATTTTTGAAATTGGCAAATTCCTGTGTTCCATACACCGCACAACCCCAGGAAATGCTGAAACAATTACAAAATAACCTGCACCTCATACACAGCATAGTACCATGTATTTTAACGTTGTTTCGTTTTGAATAAAGCAAAAAACTTACCTTAGAGTAGTCCTCCGTCTTCGTTGGTTCATTTTGGTACGGTAACTATGAAGCAGAAGGGAGGGAATTTGGCGCCCCTAGTGGCAACTTTTTTTAACATTGGAAAACACCTAAAAGCGTTGCCATGGGAACAGGGAGAGGGGCGTGGGAACATGAACCCTATGGGGTGGTAGCTATGGATCAGGGCTACGTCTGTGCCAAGTTCTGGCCACCTGGTGGCTTGGTTTGGTATAGAAAATTGAATTTGAAATGTTCAAATTTGTGCCACTCGGCAAGGGAAAAATTTGTGCCACTCGGCGAGGGAAAAAGGGGTATTAACGATATTTGGTGTGGAAGGTGCTCTAGGCTACTTAGACAGGTGTGCGAAGTTTTGGAGTTCTAGCTAACTTCCTTCATATAGCTGCCGTTGACCCCCCCCCCCCCCCCCCCCCATGTACAATTTTGTGAAAATCTGACCAAGTGCGGAGGCAAAAAAGTTCACACAGAAAGTGTCTAGGAGCACGTTTTAGGCCATTTTGAGTCGTTTGTTAATGGGTTAGGGTTAGGTTAAGGGCAACTTACCACTTTTCAAAAACGTTTTTTTGGACCTAGCTCGGGCAAACAGCGGGGCGTGGGAATTCCGAGACCACCCTCGGATAGCTCTAGCCCCAGCGGACTTTTTTGGGTACTGCAATCTTGATTTTAAAATACGTAACAATATCATTCTAAACAAATACAAAATGGTCACCAAGGTCAAGGCCACCCTCCCCACACCACACTCTACAAACATTATTCGAGAGCGCCCCCTATTGGACATAAAGTATAACTTAGCAACCGTTCAGTAAATACGATCTCATTCTAAATAAATACAAAACGGTTACCAAGGTCAAGACCCCCCTCCCCACACCACACTCTACAGACATTATTCGAGAGCGCCACCTATTGGACAAGGATGCAATTCAGGTCTATAAGTAACAAGACAAGAAAATAAAATTCACAATAAGGGCTTTTGGTCTGTCATATTTTGCATATTGTAATGTAATAATAATTATAACATAACAAAGGGTTCTCGTCTTCATTTACGACGAGAACGGCCGGTCAAAAGCGTTGATTTCACGGGGATTCGATCCGACGCTTTGGGTGTCTCTGTTGTCGTTCGCTGATTGCTGGGTCGTAAAAAAAAAGAAGTTCTTTATCGACGCGACGAGTGAGGTGGGTTTTTTCCTCTTTTCTGTCGGATAAATAAAGAGAAGAACGTTCCTCAGCCACGTTATCTTTTGCGCTATCGGTCCATCGAAGCTTTCTGTTTCTCAGCAACCGCAAATCGCCCAACGTATGAATCGTCTGTTGTAGCTCCACCAGCAGATAGCGTTTGGTGTCTGAGCAGAGGTACATAGCTAACTGAGGATTAGGCAGTATTTGTGTTACTTCGGTATCACATCTACTAAAATTGGAACGATACAGAGAAGATTAGCATGGCCCCTGCGCAAGGATGACACGCAAATTCGTGAAGCGTTCTATCTTTTAAGTTTTAATTCAAAGTTTTGGAGTTCTAGCCAACTTCCTTCATATAGCTGCCATTGACACCCCCCCCCCCCCCCCCCATGTAAAATCTTGTGAAAATTTGAGCACGTGTGGAGTCAAAAAAGTTCACACAGAAAGTGTCTAGGAGCACGTTTTAGGCCATTTTGAGTCGTTTGCTAATGGGTTAGGGTTAGGTTAAGGGCAACTTACCACTTTTCAAAAACGTTTTTTTGGACCTAGCTCGGGCAAACAGCGGGGCGTGGGAATTCCGAGACCACTCTCGGATAGCTCTAGCCCCAGCGGACTTTTTTGGGTACTGCAATCTTGATTTTAAAAATTTGAAGTGAAGCGATTTAAAGGAACAGCGGAGCGTGGGAATTCTGAATAGTGCCCGTGGTAGCCCTGGGGCCCCTCTACATGCCCTAGTCCCTATTGTGGGCGATATTTTTGAAATTGGCAAATTCCTGTGTTCCATACACCGCACAACCCCAGGAAATGCTGAAACAATTACAAAATAACCTGCACCTCATACACAGCATAGTACCATGTATTTTAACGTTGTTTCGTTTTGAATAAAGCAAAAAACTTACCTTAGAGTAGTCCTCCGTCTTCGTTGGTTCATTTTGGTACGGTAACTATGAAGCAGAAGGGAGGGAATTTGGCGCCCCTAGTGGCAACTTTTTTTAACATTGGAAAACACCTAAAAGCGTTGCCATGGGAACAGGGAGAGGGGCGTGGGAACATGAACCCTATGGGGTGGTAGCTATGGATCAGGGCTACGTCTGTGCCAAGTTCTGGCCACCTGGTGGCTTGGTTTGGTATAGAAAATTGAATTTGAAATGTTCAAATTTGTGCCACTCGGCAAGGGAAAAATTTGTGCCACTCGGCGAGGGAAAAAGGGGTATTAACGATATTTGGTGTGGAAGGTGCTCTAGGCTACTTAGACAGGTGTGCGAAGTTTTGGAGTTCTAGCTAACTTCCTTCATATAGCTGCCGTTGACCCCCCCCCCCCCCCCCCATGTACAATTTTGTGAAAATCTGACCAAGTGCGGAGGCAAAAAAGTTCACACAGAAAGTGTCTAGGAGCACGTTTTAGGCCATTTTGAGTCGTTTGTTAATGGGTTAGGGTTAGGTTAAGGGCAACTTACCACTTTTCAAAAACGTTTTTTTGGACCTAGCTCGGGCAAACAGCGGGGCGTGGGAATTCCGAGACCACCCTCGGATAGCTCTAGCCCCAGCGGACTTTTTTGGGTACTGCAATCTTGATTTTAAAATACGTAACAATATCATTCTAAACAAATACAAAATGGTCACCAAGGTCAAGGCCACCCTCCCCACACCACACTCTACAAACATTATTCGAGAGCGCCCCCTATTGGACATAAAGTATAACTTAGCAACCGTTCAGTAAATACGATCTCATTCTAAATAAATACAAAACGGTTACCAAGGTCAAGACCCCCCTCCCCACACCACACTCTACAGACATTATTCGAGAGCGCCACCTATTGGACAAGGATGCAATTCAGGTCTATAAGTAACAAGACAAGAAAATAAAATTCACAATAAGGGCTTTTGGTCTGTCATATTTTGCATATTGTAATGTAATAATAATTATAACATAACAAAGGGTTCTCGTCTTCATTTACGACGAGAACGGCCGGTCAAAAGCGTTGATTTCACGGGGATTCGATCCGACGCTTTGGGTGTCTCTGTTGTCGTTCGCTGATTGCTGGGTCGTAAAAAAAAAGAAGTTCTTTATCGACGCGACGAGTGAGGTGGGTTTTTTCCTCTTTTCTGTCGGATAAATAAAGAGAAGAACGTTCCTCAGCCACGTTATCTTTTGCGCTATCGGTCCATCGAAGCTTTCTGTTTCTCAGCAACCGCAAATCGCCCAACGTATGAATCGTCTGTTGTAGCTCCACCAGCAGATAGCGTTTGGTGTCTGAGCAGAGGTACATAGCTAACTGAGGATTAGGCAGTATTTGTGTTACTTCGGTATCACATCTACTAAAATTGGAACGATACAGAGAAGATTAGCATGGCCCCTGCGCAAAGGAAGCTTACCGTTCTTCACTATCGGGGTCCGGCCCGCGGCGCAGCCGCGGGACGGACCGCTTTGGCGCCCCCTTCCGGCCACCGCACCTCTGGCCCGTCCCGGCCCCCGCGGGCACCTCGGACCGAGAATAAGTTCGGTCCGACCGGTCGAACCGACGGTTCGGGGTCGAAATTGGAACGCACCGTCTGCTTTGAGCAGAGGCCGAAATCGGAACGATCGGAACGCACAGGGTCGGGTCGGGACACGGGTGGAAACGCCCATGTCGAGGGACCGGTGCCTTTATAAACAAGCGTTCGTCTGATTCGACCCGTGTCCGTTATTGCAACGCGTCGCTTGTTTATCAAAGAGAGGCTTTATTTTCAACGCATTGCTTGTTTGTTAAAGAACGGCTTTATTTTCAATGCATCGATTGTGTGGAACGTCTCTCACGGGCGAAATCAACACACGCCAAGTCGTTCAAAGCCCGGTAGGGCGTTTATTCATTAAATAAAGGGGAAAATCAGAAATCATACGTGTGACTCCGTGAGCCACGGTGGCGTCCAGGGGAATTGTCTCTCCGGCCGGGCCGGTCTCGTCCCTGGAGGGGGAGGTCACTCCCGTCGGTGAGGCCTCTTGGGCTCCGGCTGGTGGATATCGGCGGTATACGCCATCCACCGCCTCCCCCTCGGCTTCAGGGGTTTGGGGCCGCCGCCGCCGGGTTGCCACAATTGTTTATCAAAGAAGGCTTTATTTTCAATGTGATTGCTTATTAAAGAATGGCGTTATTTTCAATGTATTGATTGTTTATCAAAGAGCGGCTTTATTTTCAATATATTGCTTGTTTATTAAAGAATGGCTTTATTTCCAATGTGTTTATTAAAGGCTTTATTTTCAATGTGATTGTTTCTTAAAGAATGGCTTTATTTTCAATGTGTTTATTAAAGGCTTTATTTTCAATGTGATTGTTTCTTAAAGAATGGCTTTATTTCGAGACGCTTTTACACTGTTTCTAATGTATTGCTTTTTTATTATTAAACTAAAAACGTTTGTTATCATTGTTGTTGTGGACTTGTTGCTTAAAGTAAAAAGAAGGGACAAGCGTGTGTAATTCAAATAGATTTATTAAATTAAAAACATGCACAACACAGGAGGGGGGTTCCCGGGGAGGAGCAGCCTCACACTCTGCCGGGGCTGTGTTCCTCTCCAGGGGCTGACACCGGGCCCTTCGCCCTCCTCTCCTCCCGCTGCTTCCTCTGCTTCCTGGTGAACGGATTTCAACATCGAATTTTAGTTCTTTAGGTAAATGCAAGCAGTTTACTTCGAAACGCATTCAGAAACAATCAATTCACCTCTTTGGCTTTCGCCTCTTGCGGTCCCTCTTCTCGGCCAGCCACAGGTCTACGCCTTTGCCGGCGTAGAGGGAGCAGAAGTTCTCCCCGTCGAACCGGCTGTGGCCAAAATCTTTCTGCGCCGGCTGGAGGCACCGCTGGCAGATCCGCAGCTTGTGCGTTTTTCTTCGAGGGGAAGAGGAGTCGCCGACCTCCTTCCTGCGGGCGATGTTCCAGAGGGTGGTCCTGGGCACCTTCCCGGCGTCCTCCGGGGCCTGTTGGCTGATTAGCCACTCACGAGCGGTGAGGCCCCCAGGGCCCGCCTCTGACTCGCAGTACGCACTGCTCTTGTACAGCGCGTGCCCCGTGTCCAGGGTCCTAGGTTGGGCGCACGTGGGGCAGGGGTCCCCCGGCTGGCATTGGGGCTTCCCCTTTTGCTCATTTAACACCCTGGTGTCCTGCCTCAGTTGCGATTTGTGGCGGCAAATGGTAACCCTGCTTGGCGTCCACCTGTGCTTCCTTTTCCTCTTTGATGGAGGAGGAGGAGCAGCAGCAGCAGCGCTGTCGGACTCTGAACACAAGGCAATATAGAACACTTTTAGTCTAGGTCAAATTAAATGGATGGATGTGCGCACACACACACACACACACACACACACACACACACACACAACAATTTAGCAAGTTAGATACACACCTTCTGGTTCCACGGCCTCTGGCTCAGGCTGCGCTCCGAGGTTGCTGTTAGTGGCTTCCATCGTAGTGTGGTTTAGAGGCATGTCCTGCAGCCCTATTTGAACCTTGTACGAGAAAGGGGTGGACCTTCACCTTCACCTGCACACGGGAGACTTTCCCGAGGCCAGCTGCCCTGTCTGATCTTTTGTCTTAGCTTGATCAGTCATCCTGATAGACAAAAGAGTCCAAGTTGGAGGTGTGAAATGAACTCAGGGTGTCGGGGGGGGGGGGGGCTCTCTGCGCTTCACTTCTAATTCCCACTGCTACTGTCATGATAGATGTGTGTGATGTGTGTGTGTCCATCATGCTGTTTGAAGTGTTGTGTGTGTGTGTGTGTATGTGTGTGGCAGTTAAAGACATGATTTAAGGAAAATACTCGGACAGCCAAAAAGGTAGCAGAAATTAATGGATGCGCATGCATGATCTGGAAAAAAGAATGACTTTTAGCAACCCTCTTTTATGTGTTGTTAATTTATACATTGTTTAACAAAGAATGGCTTTTTTTCAACCAGCTTTTAAGGTGTGTTTTCTTTTTGTGATGTGATTTGAGCAAAAATCGTTCTTTCTTCCACACAAACGACACAGAGTCTTTCGGTAACGGTAGGCTGTTTATATATATATATATACATCATTTACAATGAATGGCTGGTGGTCCCTCTACACAGCCAGCTCCACACTGCTGTGGGGGGGGGGGGGGGGGGGGGGGAGAGAGAGAATGTCAGGGTGGCGGCGGGGGGGGGGCCTCGCGGTCTCTGGCCAGCCGATCACTGCGCCACTGCTCCACCGTTCCCCCGTCGGCCCGGGCGCAAAAGGTCTCCCGCTTGTAGCGGCTGTGGCCGTTCTCCCTGGTCTTGTGCTGGCCACAGCGGCTGCAGGTAAAGCCCGAGACCTTTTTAGGGGGCTTGAGGTAGACCCCTAGCTCCCGGGCACGACGCTCCTTCTCCTCCTGGACCCTGTGCCTCCAGACAGTGGAGCGGGGCATGGCTCCAGCAATGGCGACGGCCGGAGCGGCAATGGCTGGAGCGGTGGCCGCGGCTGAGAGCGGGCTGAGGTCCGGGGGGGTGGCGGCGGCGGCACTCTGCTGCTTCACCACGAGGTCGTAGAGCTCCGGGGCCAGCGGCCCTCTGATCGTTGCCGCCAGACCAGAGGCATCCGCGGGCAGGTGGTGCTGGAGGGGCTGGTCTGGCTGCTGGGGCTGCTGCAGCAGAGTCCGTGGGGCCGACAGGGGCTCCGCTGCAGTCTGGGGAGCGCTGGGCCCCGGGACTGCGAGGGAGAGGGTGTCCCTCATCTTATTTTTTTCCCTGTTGTTTTGCCTTTCAAGAAATAGAAACAATGTGTTAATTATGACGACAAAGATATCAATCACGACGACAAACACACACACACACACTCAGTTCTGCGAGCCAAAGTATATGGACTTACCACATGGACAGGGTCCGCTGGTTCACGTCAAACAGCATGATGCGGGTGCTCGCCATGAGGGCAGGACAGTTGACCACGTTGTCCTGGATCAATTTGTAATCCCTCATGACGGCACCCCAGCGGTTGAGGCGTGCCCCGGCGATGGTCTTGGCGTCGCCGCTGTGGACGCGGCACAGCTCCAACATGATGGCCTCGACGACCCTGCTGAGGCTTGGGTACTGTGCCGCTCCCGCACCCTTACCCACGACGACACTGTAGAGAGAGAGAGAGAGCGTGTTAGTTACTGATTATAGGGGGCTGTTAAAAAAAAAAAGATTGAAGGAAATTGTTAATGCACTGCTTACCGCTTCACACTGTCCACTCCCGGGATGTGGGCGTGGCGGTTGCTGGTCTTGAACCGCCCTTTAGCCAGCCGGTCCTGGTGGCGGGGGGTGAAGGTCACCGGCGCCTTGTCCCGCTCCGTCAGCCTCTCCCAGAGAGCGATGATGCCTCTGGTCTGACGGGCGGTGACGAAGGCGTGGTGACGCAGCTCCACGAGGCCGTGGGCCAGGGCCACCGCGTGGTGGTACCCGGGCTGACCGTCCGGCCCGACGACGTCCTGAAAGAAAACGCACACACGGCACACGATGAGACGCCGCACGCAAACACCGCGGCCGATATGAAATGTGGACAGGCGACTGCCACTCACTTCCTCCTCCTCCTCCTCCTCCTCCATCTCCTCCTCCACCTCGGAATGGGGCGATCCCAAGGTGGCATCGACCTGGAGCACACCGCAGGGCTCCTGGAGCAGGGCGCTGTGGTGTGCCAGGAGACGGATCTCCTCTGGCTCCTCCTCCGGGTGCTCCTCCTCCTCCTCGAAGCCGTCATCGGCGGCGGCCTCTTCCTCCTCCTCTGCCCCATCCAGAGGTTCGGGATCCGGCTGCAGCACAGCGCCCGACTGGGAGTACAAGTACTCCACCCCTAAGAGTTCCCCTGCAGAGAGAGAGAGACACACACACACACACACACACACACACACACACACATTAGCAGATGCCACAAGAACAGCCGCAGCAAACACTCTCTGTCGCTAATCTCCATGTACCTGTGTACTCTCTGGGCTGGGTGAAGTCGTCGACCGGCTGGACCCCGTTGACCTCAGAGGCCAGCTCGTTGAAGCTGTGCTGCAGCCGGGCGCTGTAGCACCGCAGCGCCTCTCGCGGTCCTCCCTCGACTGCCGCCCTGCCGCGGTCCTCGTTCCACCGAGCCAGGCCCTCCAGCAGGTACACCTGATAGTGGACGTCACTCGAGGTGGTACCTGTACATAAAACACGAGGGGGAGAAGAGTTAGTGAAAAAGGAAAACAAACAAGCAGAACTTTGTCAACGCGGTGGAAATAGATTTACCCGGAACGAAGCGGCACTGGTGCAGGTGGAAGGACTCGAGGGAGGTGGAGCCGCGAGCGCACCGGAAGACGGGGAGCCTCACACCACCCTTGGTGATCTCTCCCGTCTTGGTGTACAGCTCCACCCCCTCTGGGTCCTGGACGCAGTCGAGGTGGCGGCGCTGCGTGCCCCAGATGTCCTCCATGCGGGCGCGGTCAATCAAAGCGACGCCCATGGTGTCCGTCACATGCCAGAAGGCGTCCAGCACCTCCTGGATGAGCCGCTCCGTCTCCGCCACACCCCTCGTACGGCGGCGACAGTGGCGAGCCAGCTCCTTGGCGGACAGCGTGACCTGGGCGTCCCTCCCCTCCGAGGACTGCTTGGCCTCCTTCAGGCGCCGCACGTCCTCGCCGTCCCACTCGAAGATGGCGAAGGACAGCCTGGCCATGAAGAGGCCGTAGAGCTGGTGGCTGTCGGTGGTGACGCCCCTCGCGAAGCGCCGCATGAGGTGCCACACGTCCAGCCGCACCACCAGCTCTTGCCACTCGTGGTACATGCCGTGCGTGGCAGAATTGCCCACGGCGGCACAGCAGTCCCGGTCGACATACAGGACCCTCGGAGGGGCCTTCCCGGCATCACGGTACCGCCGCATGAGGCCGACCGCCATGTTGGTCAGTCCCTCCCCCTCGGCCGAGGTGAGAACGGACACGAGCACCTGCCCGTACTCGTTGCCAACGTTGGTCATCCAGGCGGCAGACCCGGCGGCGGCGCCCGCGAGCTTTTTGGCGATCTGCAAGACACAAACACACGTTTAGACACACGGACGGACGGACGGCACACAGACGTCATACGAGGCGACGGCACACGGAGAGAGAAACCTCACCTTCTTGGTGGAGTCCATCTTTAGGATGTCGCCGAAGATCGACGTCACCCTGGCCTTGGTCTCGTCCAGCCTGGTCACGGCCTCCAGCACGTACACCCGACCAAACCAGGTGAGCCCGGGCACCTTGACGAAGGTCGGCAGGGACACGTCGTCCTTCTGGGTCGCTCCGGGTCCCCTCAGCTTGCGGAGCACAGAGAGGTAGGCGATGGAGCGCTGCATCCAGTCCCTGGAGTGCTGCTCCACCAGGGAGGCACGGAGGCGAGAGACGCCGTTGCCCAAGGTGCGCTCCTTGAGCATGGCTATCACCGCTCTGTCGCAGGACAACCTGGAAACAGAGAACACAGACAGTTAACCGTAGTTAACCACGAGCGACAATACGCTGGGTAAACGCAGAATGACTAAAAGTGACATACTTGTAGGTAAGAACGGCCGGGAATTGCTCGCGGTGAGCAACGTCCAGCTGCTCCAGGATGTCCTGGGACCAGCCCGCCACCTTCTTGCCGCAGGAGGGGCACTGAAGGCACTCTGTGGCCATGTAATACCACCCGCTCCTGTCCAAGACCCTCCGCACGGTCTTGTATAGGCCAGCGCCCATCAGCTTACCCCCATCGGCGGGGCACTTGAGGTGGTACGCCCACATCCGATACGGAAGCCAGAGGAAGAAGGGGCGCTGGAAGAAGGCGTGGGCAGTGGCGGGGGGCTGAGTGTAGAGGAGCCGGGCGCCTGGCGGGTACCACCACAGTCGGGGCGGTGTGGTGAGCACAGCCTTCCCGCTGCTGGGGTCCCTGTGGAACAGCGCCCGGCCCACCCACTCCTGCTGCTCTTCAGGCAGCGTCTTCCTCCAGCTGAGGGGAAGCAGCTGAAACACACACGCAGCAGACACACACAGTGAGCGGGTGTGAATGTTCAGCAGACAGGCACACATACACACACACATCATATACACACACACACACATTATACAAACCTCTTTGCCGGAGGCAGGCCTCGTGGCCATCGGTCCTGGTCCTGGACCTGGTGCTGGTCCTTCCAGCGGGGCCGCGGCCGGCGGGGCGTCCCTGGACGTGCCTGACAACCCATATCAGCGTTAGGGCGGTGCGTTACACGTGCGGTACAAGTGTATTCACATCTAAACGTATACTCACTGGGAGGGTCGACCTCGTTGGCAGCGGCGAGCAGTTCGGCGTCGGTCGGGTCAGAGTAGGAGACGCCTGCAAAGAACGACAACGAGACGACAACATGAACTGATGAAGCACTGGTGTGTTGTTAAAAGCACCTCACAGGCTGTTTTGTAGACGGTGCAGTTACCTGGCCGTGGGAGGACATGTCCTGGCTCCGGTGCTGCTGTGGGCTCAGCGTCCCGGGCCAGCACATACTGCTTCAGGGTTCCCATCCTTGACGCAGTAGCTCCCACCTTCTGCGTCCTGACCCAAGCCACATAACTGTAGTAGAGCAAAGAAAAAACACACAAAATCAGCACACACACACACACACACACACACACACACATAAAATCAACACACACACACACACTACTTACGTTCGACTCTCTTGGTCCCGCGCGCCATACAGGGACTTGTAGGTCCGGTGTGAATGCACCCCGAACCCCACCAGCGCGTCGTCCAGCCCCCTGGAAGACGCGGAGCCCTCGCACAACCTACGCCTGGCGACGGCCGTCACCATGGGTGGGAACAGCCCGGCGTAGGAGGCGAGGGCGTCCTTGTTCTCCATGAGGGGCGACTTGCTGGTGTCTCCTCCCTCTCTCTCCATCTGGTGGGACACCAAGATGGTGACGGCGTACCCCACCGCATTTCCCAGCAGCCACTGGAAAGTTTGGCCGCGGTACAGGCCAAACTGCACCTCGCTCTCCGCCAGCACAAACTCGCCCGACATGCCACCCTTCTGCAGGGCTCTGGCCCTCGCCTCGGCTCGAACCACATCACCCCTCTTCACCTGAGACCCAGTGGTAGAGGCCTGGCGTTTGCTTGCCACTGCGTCAGCGGCATCAGAGGGGCGAAGGGTGAGCTCGGAGGAAGAGGGTTCGAACCGGAAAAGGGGAGCAAAAGACATTTTCTGAAAGACAAGAAGAAACCAAACAAGTCAGTGAAGTGTATTACAATGTACTAATTGGGTGTTAAGATAACAATGTTGATAACAATGTTAATGTCAGGAGATCAGCCCATTAGGCAGGCCCGCCGCTCCCTATACGCATAGTACGCATAGTGCTTAGCGGACCAAGTACCTGGGGGGGGGGGGGGGGGGGGGCGCCAAGAATTAAGGTTTATTAAAATAAATAAATAATAACAATTACATTATTGAATTAAAAATATATATAAATTAGTCATGAAGAGGCCCACCGTTGTTTATTCTTAATTGTATAACCTATCACTCAATTTTGGCAAATTAGAGGTTTTTTTTACCCAATATACAAAAAGAGGCCTATAACCATTAGGGGTGTTATGCTAATACTGTCAACGTTAATGTCAAGAGACCATTAGGTTTAGCCTTTAACCTGTTGCTCTCCCCCCCACTATTAACACCTCTCCTATGCAAATCGCGGTTGCGTTTCAAACACCGAAATCACACATTAATAATTTCACATTTAGACCAGCCTTTATATCACAATTACACTAATGCATTTTTCACGATTTACCAGCAGCACTCGCAATGCGTTTGAATGGGAAGCGCGAGCTCCGTAGGCCTACTTTCAACAATCCGTTTTACTTATTTATAATTCGAAATTCGTCCCAGCCTTTATACCACATACACACTATGGACTCTATAGCATATAACCGAGTCGTCTGTTCGCATTTTTATGCATTTTTCACGATTTACCAGCAGCACTCGTTGAGAAGGCTAACCGTCGCGCAATGCGTTTGAATGGGAAGCGGGAAGCTCCGTACTTTCAACAATTCGTTTTACTCATTTATAATTCGAAATTCGTCCCAGCCTTTATACCACATACACACTATGGTCTATAGAATATAACCGAGTCGTCTGTTCGCATTTTTATGCATTTTTCACGATTTACCAGCAGCACTCGTTGAGAAGGCTAACCGTCGCGCAATGCGTTTGAATGGGAAGCGGGAAGCTCCGTACTTTCAACAATTCGTTTTACTCATTTATAATTCGAAATTCGTCCCAGCCTTTATACCACATACACACTATGGTCTATAGAATATAACCGAGTCGTCTGTTCGCATTTTTATGCATTTTTCACGATTTACCAGAAGCATTCGCCGCGCCATTCGTTTGAATGGGAAGCGCGAAGCACCGTACTTTCAACAATATTTATAATTCGGAATTAGTCCCAGCCTTTATACCACATATAACAGAGTCGTCTATTCACGTTTTAATGCAGTTTCCACGATTCTAGTCATTTACTTACGTGATGGTAGTGAACGAAAACTAGTGACGGTTGAAAACTGTCAAAGTAATGACATTTTTTCGGCTGGAGGAGCTTATGATAACTTGCGCTCCCCGCCGGCAGCCAATCACGGCTCATGACGTAAATGAAACAGTCCAATCAAACCATGCGTGGTTTTGGCCCAGTAAATGAAACAGACCAATCAGACAGGAGTGGTTTTTCCGCCAGGGCGGGGGAGGGCGGGGGAGCAAGTGAAACAAGTGAAACACAAGTGTAGAGCACAACGACATTCCGGTGGCGCAAGGATGACACGCAAATTCGTGAAGCGTTCTATCTTTTAAGTTTTAATTCAAAGTTTTGGAGTTCTAGCCAACTTCCTTCATATAGCTGCCATTGACACCCCCCCCCCCCCCCCCCCCCATGTAAAATCTTGTGAAAATTTGAGCACGTGTGGAGTCAAAAAAGTTCACACAGAAAGTGTCTAGGAGCACGTTTTAGGCCATTTTGAGTCGTTTGCTAATGGGTTAGGGTTAGGTTAAGGGCAACTTACCACTTTTCAAAAACGTTTTTTTGGACCTAGCTCGGGCAAACAGCGGGGCGTGGGAATTCCGAGACCACTCTCGGATAGCTCTAGCCCCAGCGGACTTTTTTGGGTACTGCAATCTTGATTTTAAAAATTTGAAGTGAAGCGATTTAAAGGAACAGCGGAGCGTGGGAATTCTGAATAGTGCCCGTGGTAGCCCTGGGGCCCCTCTACACGCCCTAGTCCCTATTGTGGGCGATATTTTTGAAATTGGCAAATTCCTGTGTTCCATACACCGCACAACCCCAGGAAATGCTGAAACAATTACAAAATAACCTGCACCTCATACACAGCATAGTACCATGTATTTTAACGTTGTTTCGTTTTGAATAAAGCAAAAAACTTACCTTAGAGTAGTCCTCCGTCTTCGTTGGTTCATTTTGGTACGGTAACTATGAAGCAGAAGGGAGGGAATTTGGCGCCCCTAGTGGCAACTTTTTTTAACATTGGAAAACACCTAAAAGCGTTGCCATGGGAACAGGGAGAGGGGCGTGGGAACATGAACCCTATGGGGTGGTAGCTATGGATCAGGGCTACGTCTGTGCCAAGTTCTGGCCACCTGGTGGCTTGGTTTGGTATAGAAAATTGAATTTGAAATGTTCAAATTTGTGCCACTCGGCAAGGGAAAAATTTGTGCCACTCGGCGAGGGAAAAAGGGGTATTAACGATATTTGGTGTGGAAGGTGCTCTAGGCTACTTAGACAGGTGTGCGAAGTTTTGGAGTTCTAGCTAACTTCCTTCATATAGCTGCCGTTGACCCCCCCCCCCCCCCCCATGTACAATTTTGTGAAAATCTGACCAAGTGCGGAGGCAAAAAAGTTCACACAGAAAGTGTCTAGGAGCACGTTTTAGGCCATTTTGAGTCGTTTGTTAATGGGTTAGGGTTAGGTTAAGGGCAACTTACCACTTTTCAAAAACGTTTTTTTGGACCTAGCTCGGGCAAACAGCGGGGCGTGGGAATTCCGAGACCACCCTCGGATAGCTCTAGCCCCAGCGGACTTTTTTGGGTACTGCAATCTTGATTTTAAAATACGTAACAATATCATTCTAAACAAATACAAAATGGTCACCAAGGTCAAGGCCACCCTCCCCACACCACACTCTACAAACATTATTCGAGAGCGCCCCCTATTGGACATAAAGTATAACTTAGCAACCGTTCAGTAAATACGATCTCATTCTAAATAAATACAAAACGGTTACCAAGGTCAAGACCCCCCTCCCCACACCACACTCTACAGACATTATTCGAGAGCGCCACCTATTGGACAAGGATGCAATTCAGGTCTATAAGTAACAAGACAAGAAAATAAAATTCACAATAAGGGCTTTTGGTCTGTCATATTTTGCATATTGTAATGTAATAATAATTATAACATAACAAAGGGTTCTCGTCTTCATTTACGACGAGAACGGCCGGTCAAAAGCGTTGATTTCACGGGGATTCGATCCGACGCTTTGGGTGTCTCTGTTGTCGTTCGCTGATTGCTGGGTCGTAAAAAAAAAGAAGTTCTTTATCGACGCGACGAGTGAGGTGGGTTTTTTCCTCTTTTCTGTCGGATAAATAAAGAGAAGAACGTTCCTCAGCCACGTTATCTTTTGCGCTATCGGTCCATCGAAGCTTTCTGTTTCTCAGCAACCGCAAATCGCCCAACGTATGAATCGTCTGTTGTAGCTCCACCAGCAGATAGCGTTTGGTGTCTGAGCAGAGGTACATAGCTAACTGAGGATTAGGCAGTATTTGTGTTACTTCGGTATCACATCTACTAAAATTGGAACGATACAGAGAAGATTAGCATGGCCCCTGCGCAAGGATGACACGCAAATTCGTGAAGCGTTCTATCTTTTAAGTTTTAATTCAAAGTTTTGGAGTTCTAGCCAACTTCCTTCATATAGCTGCCATTGACACCCCCCCCCCCCCCCCCCCCCCCCCCCATGTAAAATCTTGTGAAAATTTGAGCACGTGTGGAGTCAAAAAAGTTCACACAGAAAGTGTCTAGGAGCACGTTTTAGGCCATTTTGAGTCGTTTGCTAATGGGTTAGGGTTAGGTTAAGGGCAACTTACCACTTTTCAAAAACGTTTTTTTGGACCTAGCTCGGGCAAACAGCGGGGCGTGGGAATTCCGAGACCACTCTCGGATAGCTCTAGCCCCAGCGGACTTTTTTGGGTACTGCAATCTTGATTTTAAAAATTTGAAGTGAAGCGATTTAAAGGAACAGCGGAGCGTGGGAATTCTGAATAGTGCCCGTGGTAGCCCTGGGGCCCCTCTACATGCCCTAGTCCCTATTGTGGGCGATATTTTTGAAATTGGCAAATTCCTGTGTTCCATACACCGCACAACCCCAGGAAATGCTGAAACAATTACAAAATAACCTGCACCTCATACACAGCATAGTACCATGTATTTTAACGTTGTTTCGTTTTGAATAAAGCAAAAAACTTACCTTAGAGTAGTCCTCCGTCTTCGTTGGTTCATTTTGGTACGGTAACTATGAAGCAGAAGGGAGGGAATTTGGCGCCCCTAGTGGCAACTTTTTTTAACATTGGAAAACACCTAAAAGCGTTGCCATGGGAACAGGGAGAGGGGCGTGGGAACATGAACCCTATGGGGTGGTAGCTATGGATCAGGGCTACGTCTGTGCCAAGTTCTGGCCACCTGGTGGCTTGGTTTGGTATAGAAAATTGAATTTGAAATGTTCAAATTTGTGCCACTCGGCAAGGGAAAAATTTGTGCCACTCGGCGAGGGAAAAAGGGGTATTAACGATATTTGGTGTGGAAGGTGCTCTAGGCAACTTAGACAGGTGTGCGAAGTTTTGGAGTTCTAGCTAACTTCCTTCATATAGCGGCCGTTGACCCCCCCCCCCCCCCATGTACAATTTTGTGAAAATCTGACCAAGTGCGGAGTCAAAAAAGTTCACACAGAAAGTGTCTAGGAGCACGTTTTAGGCCATTTTGAGTCGTTTGTTAATGGGTTAGGGTTAGGTTAAGGGCAACTTACCACTTTTCAAAAACGTTTTTTTGGACCTAGCTCGGGCAAACAGCGGGGCGTGGGAATTCCGAGACCACCCTCGGATAGCTCTAGCCCCAGCGGACTTTTTTGGGTACTGCAATCTTGATTTTAAAATACGTAACAATATCATTCTAAACAAATACAAAATGGTCACCAAGGTCAAGGCCACCCTCCCCACACCACACTCTACAAACATTATTCGAGAGCGCCCCCTATTGGACATAAAGTATAACTTAGCAACCGTTCAGTAAATACGATCTCATTCTAAATAAATACAAAACGGTTACCAAGGTCAAGACCCCCCTCCCCACACCACACTCTACAGACATTATTCGAGAGCGCCACCTATTGGACAAGGATGCAATTCAGGTCTATAAGTAACAAGACAAGAAAATAAAATTCACAATAAGGGCTTTTGGTCTGTCATATTTTGCATATTGTAATGTAATAATAATTATAACATAACAAAGGGTTCTCGTCTTCATTTACGACGAGAACGGCCGGTCAAAAGCGTTGATTTCACGGGGATTCGATCCGACGCTTTGGGTGTCTCTGTTGTCGTTCGCTGATTGCTGGGTCGTAAAAAAAAAGAAGTTCTTTATCGACGCGACGAGTGAGGTGGGTTTTTTCCTCTTTTCTGTCGGATAAATAAAGAGAAGAACGTTCCTCAGCCACGTTATCTTTTGCGCTATCGGTCCATCGAAGCTTTCTGTTTCTCAGCAACCGCAAATCGCCCAACGTATGAATCGTCTGTTGTAGCTCCACCAGCAGATAGCGTTTGGTGTCTGAGCAGAGGTACATAGCTAACTGAGGATTAGGCAGTATTTGTGTTACTTCGGTATCACATCTACTAAAATTGGAACGATACAGAGAAGATTAGCATGGCCCCTGCGCAAGGATGACACGCAAATTCGTGAAGCGTTCTATCTTTTAAGTTTTAATTCAAAGTTTTTGAGTTCTAGCCAACTTCCTTCATATAGCTGCCATTGACACCCCCCCCCCCCCCCCCCCCCATGTAAAATCTTGTGAAAATTTGAGCACGTGTGGAGTCAAAAAAGTTCACACAGAAAGTGTCTAGGAGCACGTTTTAGGCCATTTTGAGTCGTTTGCTAATGGGTTAGGGTTAGGTTAAGGGCAACTTACCACTTTTCAAAAACGTTTTTTTGGACCTAGCTCGGGCAAACAGCGGGGCGTGGGAATTCCGAGACCACTCTCGGATAGCTCTAGCCCCAGCGGACTTTTTTGGGTACTGCAATCTTGATTTTAAAAATTTGAAGTGAAGCGATTTAAAGGAACAGCGGAGCGTGGGAATTCTGAATAGTGCCCGTGGTAGCCCTGGGGCCCCTCTACATGCCCTAGTCCCTATTGTGGGCGATATTTTTGAAATTGGCAAATTCCTGTGTTCCATACACCGCACAACCCCAGGAAATGCTGAAACAATTACAAAATAACCTGCACCTCATACACAGCATAGTACCATGTATTTTAACGTTGTTTCGTTTTGAATAAAGCAAAAAACTTACCTTAGAGTAGTCCTCCGTCTTCGTTGGTTCATTTTGGTACGGTAACTATGAAGCAGAAGGGAGGGAATTTGGCGCCCCTAGTGGCAACTTTTTTTAACATTGGAAAACACCTAAAAGCGTTGCCATGGGAACAGGGAGAGGGGCGTGGGAACATGAACCCTATGGGGTGGTAGCTATGGATCAGGGCTACGTCTGTGCCAAGTTCTGGCCACCTGGTGGCTTGGTTTGGTATAGAAAATTGAATTTGAAATGTTCAAATTTGTGCCACTCGGCAAGGGAAAAATTTGTGCCACTCGGCGAGGGAAAAAGGGGTATTAACGATATTTGGTGTGGAAGGTGCTCTAGGCTACTTAGACAGGTGTGCGAAGTTTTGGAGTTCTAGCTAACTTCCTTCATATAGCTGCCGTTGACCCCCCCCCCCCCCCCATGTACAATTTTGTGAAAATCTGACCAAGTGCGGAGGCAAAAAAGTTCACACAGAAAGTGTCTAGGAGCACGTTTTAGGCCATTTTGAGTCGTTTGTTAATGGGTTAGGGTTAGGTTAAGGGCAACTTACCACTTTTCAAAAACGTTTTTTTGGACCTAGCTCGGGCAAACAGCGGGGCGTGGGAATTCCGAGACCACCCTCGGATAGCTCTAGCCCCAGCGGACTTTTTTGGGTACTGCAATCTTGATTTTAAAATACGTAACAATATCATTCTAAACAAATACAAAATGGTCACCAAGGTCAAGGCCACCCTCCCCACACCACACTCTACAAACATTATTCGAGAGCGCCCCCTATTGGACATAAAGTATAACTTAGCAACCGTTCAGTAAATACGATCTCATTCTAAATAAATACAAAACGGTTACCAAGGTCAAGACCCCCCTCCCCACACCACACTCTACAGACATTATTCGAGAGCGCCACCTATTGGACAAGGATGCAATTCAGGTCTATAAGTAACAAGACAAGAAAATAAAATTCACAATAAGGGCTTTTGGTCTGTCATATTTTGCATATTGTAATGTAATAATAATTATAACATAACAAAGGGTTCTCGTCTTCATTTACGACGAGAACGGCCGGTCAAAAGCGTTGATTTCACGGGGATTCGATCCGACGCTATTGGGTGTCTCTGTTGTCGTTCGCTGATTGCTGGGTCGTAAAAAAAAAGAAGTTCTTTATCGACGCGACGAGTGAGGTGGGTTTTTTCCTCTTTTCTGTCGGATAAATAAAGAGAAGAACGTTCCTCAGCCACGTTATCTTTTGCGCTATCGGTCCATCGAAGCTTTCTGTTTCTCAGCAACCGCAAATCGCCCAACGTATGAATCGTCTGTTGTAGCTCCACCAGCAGATAGCGTTTGGTGTCTGAGCAGAGGTACATAGCTAACTGAGGATTAGGCAGTAATTTGTGTTACTTCGGTATCACATCTACTAAAATTGGAACGATACAGAGAAGATTAGCATGGCCCCTGCGCAAGGATGACACGCAAATTCGTGAAGCGTTCTATCTTTTAAGTTTTAATTCAAAGTTTTGGAGTTCTAGCCAACTTCCTTCATATAGCTGCCATTGACCCCCCCCCCCCCCCCCCCCCCCATTGTAAAATCTTGTGAAAATTTGAGCACGTGTGGAGTCAAAAAAGTTCACACAGAAAGTGTCTAGGAGCACGTTTTAGGCCATTTTGAGTCGTTTGCTAATGGGTTAGGGTTAGGTTAAGGGCAACTTACCACTTTTCAAAAACGTTTTTTTGGACCTAGCTCGGGCAAACAGCGGGGCGTGGGAATTCCGAGACCACTCTCGGATAGCTCTAGCCCCAGCGGACTTTTTTGGGTACTGCAATCTTGATTTTAAAAATTTGAAGTGAAGCGATTTAAAGGAACAGCGGAGCGTGGGAATTCTGAATAGTGCCCGTGGTAGCCCTGGGGCCCCTCTACATGCCCTAGTCCCTATTGTGGGCGATATTTTTGAAATTGGCAAATTCCTGTGTTCCATACACCGCACAACCCCAGGAAATGCTGAAACAATTACAAAATAACCTGCACCTCATACACAGCATAGTACCATGTATTTTAACGTTGTTTCGTTTTGAATAAAGCAAAAAACTTACCTTAGAGTAGTCCTCCGTCTTCGTTGGTTCATTTGGTACGGTAACTATGAAGCAGAAGGGAGGGAATTTGGCGCCCCTAGTGGCAACTTTTTTAACATTGGAAAACACCTAAAAGCGTTGGCCATGGGAACAGGGAGAGGGGCGTGGGAACATGAACCCTATGGGGTGGTAGCTATGGATCAGGGCTACGTCTGTGCCAAGTTCTGGCCACCTGGTGGCTTGGTTTGGTATAGAAAATTGAATTTGAAATGTTCAAATTTGTGCCACTCGGCAAGGGAAAAAATTTGTGCCACTCGGCGAGGGAAAAAAGGGGTATTAACGATATTTGGTGTGGAAGGTGCTCTAGGCTCCTTAGACAGGTGTGCGAAGTTTTGGAGTTCTAGCTAACTTCCTTCATATAGCTGCCGTTGACACCCCCCCCCCCATGTACAATTTTGTGAAAATCTGACCAAGTGCGGAGTCAAAAAAGTTCACACAGAAAGTGTCTAGGAGCACGTTTTAGGCCATTTTGAGTCGTTTGTTAATGGGTTAGGGTTAGGTTAAGGGCAACTTACCACTTTTCAAAAACGTTTTTTTTGGACCTAGCTCGGGCAAACAGCGGGGCGTGGGAATTCCGAGACCACCCTCGGATAGCTCTAGCCCCAGCGGACTTTTTTGGGTACTGCAATCTTGATTTTAAAATACGTAACAATATCATTCTAAACAAATACAAAATGGTCACCAAGGTCAAGGCCACCCTCCCCACACCACACTCTACAAACATTATTCGAGAGCGCCCCCTATTGGACATAAAGTATAACTTAGCAACCGTTAAGTAAATACGATCTCATTCTAAATAAATACAAAACGGTTACCAAGGTCAAGACCCCCCTCCCCACACCACACTCTACAGACATTATTCGAGAGCGCCACCTATTGGACAAGGATGCAATTCAGGTCTATAAGTAACAAGACAAGAAAATAAAATTCACAATAAGGGCTTTTGGTCTGTCATATTTTGCATATTGTAATGTAATAATAATTATAAATAACAAAGGGTTCTCGTCTTCATTTAACGACGAGAACGGCCGGTCAAAAGCGTTGATTTCACGGGGATTCGATCCGACGCTTATGGGTGTCTCTGTTGTCGTTCGCTGATTGCTGGGTCGTAAAAAAAAAGAAGTTCTTTATCGACGCGACGAGTGAGGTGGGTTTTTTCCTCTTTTCTGTCGGATAAATAAAGAGAAGAACGTTCCTCAGCCACGTTATCTTTTGCGCTATCGGTCCATCGAAGCTTTCTGTTTCTCAGCAACCGCAAATCGCCCAACGTATGAATCGTCTGTTGTAGCTCCACCAGCAGATAGCGTTTGGTGTCTGAGCAGAGGTACATAGCTAACTGAGGATTAGGCAGTATTGTGTTACTTCGGTATCACATCTACTAAAATTGGAACGATACAGAGAAGATTAGCATGGCCCCTGCGCAAGGATGACACGCAAAATTCGTGAAGCGTTCTATCTTTTAAGTTTTAATTCAAAGTTTTGGAGTTCTAGCCAACTTCCTTCATATAGCTGCCATTGACCCCCCCCCCCCCCCCCCCCCCCCCCCATGTAAAATCTTGTGAAAATTTGAGCACGTGTGGAGTCAAAAAGTTCACACAGAAAGTGTCTAGGAGCACGTTTTAGGCCATTTTGAGTCGTTTGCTAATGGGTTAGGGTTAGGTTAAGGGCAACTTACCACTTTTCAAAAACGTTTTTTTGGACCTAGCTCGGGCAAACAGCGGGGCGTGGGAATTCCGAGACCACTCTCGGATAGCTCTAGCCCCAGCGGACTTTTTTGGGTACTGCAATCTTGATTTTAAAAATTTGAAGTGAAGCGATTTAAAGGAACAGCGGAGCGTGGGAATTCTGAATAGTGCCCGTGGTAGCCCTGGGGCCCCTCTACACGCCCTAGTCCCTATTGTGGGCGATATTTTTGAAATTGGCAAATTCCTGTGTTTCCATACACCGCACAACCCCCAGGAAATGCTGAAACAATTACAAAATAACCTGCACCTCATACACAGCATAGTACCATGTATTTTAACAGTTGTTTCGTTTTGAATAAAGCAAAAAACTTACCTTAGAGTAGTCCTCCGTCTTCGTTGGTTCATTTTGGTACGGTAACTATGAAGCAGAAGGGAGGGAATTTGGCGCCCCTAGTGGCAACTTTTTTTAACATTGGAAAACACCTAAAAGCGTTGCCATGGGAACAGGGAGAGGGGCGTGGGAACATGAACCCTATGGGGTGGTAGCTATGGATCAGGGCTACGTCTGTGCCAAGGTTCTGGCCACCTGGTGGCTTGGTTTGGTATAGAAAATTGAATTTGAAATGTTCAAATTTGTGCCACTCGGCAAGGGAAAAATTTGTGCCACTCGGCGAGGGAAAAAAGGGGTATTAACGATATTTGGTGTGGAAGGTGCTCTAGGCTACTTAGACAGGTGTGCGAAGTTTTGGAGTTCTAGCTAACTTCCTTCATATAGCTGCCGTTGACCCCCCCCCCCCCCCATGTACAATTTTGTGAAAATCTGACCAAGTGCGGAGGCAAAAAAGTTCACACAGAAAGTGTCTAGGAGCACGTTTTAGGCCATTTTGAGTCGTTTGTTAATGGGTTAGGGTTAGGTTAAGGGCAACTTACCACTTTTCAAAAACGTTTTTTGGACCTAGCTCGGGCAAAACAGCGGGGCGTGGGAATTCCGAGACCACCCTCGATAGCTCTAGCCCCAGCGGACTTTTTTGGGTACTGGCAATCTTGATTTTAAAATACGTAACAATATCATTCTAAACAAATACAAAATGGTCACCAAGGTCAAGGCCACCCTCCCCACACCACACTCTACAAACATTATTCGAGAGCGCCCCCTATTGGACATAAAGTATAACTTAGCAACCGTTAAGTAAATACGATCTCATTCTAAATAAATACAAAACGGTTACCAAGGTCAAGACCCCCTCCCCCACACCACACTCTACAGACATTATTCGAGAGCGCCACCTATTGGACAAGGATGCAATTCAGGTCTATAAGTAACAAGACAAGAAAATAAAATTCACAATAAGGGCTTTTGGTCTGTCATATTTTGCATATTGTAATGTAATAATAATTATAACATAACAAAGGGTTCTCGTCTTCATTTACGACGAGAACGGCCGGTCAAAAGCGTTGATTTCACGGGATTCGATCCGACGCTTTGGGTGTCTCTGTTGTCGTTCGCTGATTGCTGGGTCGTAAAAAAAAAGAAGTTCTTTATCGACGCGACGAGTGAGGTGGGTTTTTTCCTCTTTTCTGTCGGATAAATAAAGAGAAGAACGTTCCTCAGCCACGTTATCTTTTGCGCTATCGGTCCATCGAAGCTTTCTGTTTCTCAGCAACCGCAAATCGCCCAACGTATGAATCGTCTGTTGTAGCTCCACCAGCAGATAGCGTTTGGTGTCTGAGCAGAGGTACATAGCTAACTGAGGATTAGGCAGTAATTGTGTTACTTCGGTATCACATCTACTAAAATTGGAACGATACAGAGAAGATTAGCATGGCCCCTGCGCAAGGATGACACGCAAATTCGTGAAGCGTTCTATCTTTTAAGTTTTAATTCAAAGTTTTGGAGTTCTAGCCAACTTCCTTCATATAGCTGCCATTGACACCCCCCCCCCCCCCCCCCCATTGTAAAATCTTGTGAAAATTTGAGCACGTGTGGAGTCAAAAAAGTTCACACAGAAAGTGTCTAGGAGCACGTTTTAGGCCATTTTGAGTCGTTTGCTAATGGGTTAGGGTTAGGTTAAGGGCAACTTACCACTTTTCAAAAACGTTTTTTTGGACCTAGCTCGGGCAAACAGCGGGGCGTGGGAATTCCGAGACCACTCTCGGATAGCTCTAGCCCCAGCGGACTTTTTTGGGTACTGCAATCTTGATTTAAAAATTTGAAGTGAAGCGATTTAAAGGAACAGCGGAGCGTGGGAATTCTGAATAGTGCCCGTGGTAGCTCTGGGGCCCCTCTACATGCCCTAGTCCCTATTGTGGGCGATATTTTTGAAATTGGCAAATTCCTGTGTTCCATACACCGCACAACCCCAGGAAATGCTGAAACAATTACAAAATAACCTGCACCTCATACACAGCATAGTACCATGTATTTTAACATTGTTTCGTTTTGAATAAAGCAAAAAACTTACCTTAGAGTAGTCCTCCGTCTTCGTTGGTTCATTTTGGTACGGTAACTATGAAGCAGAAGGGAGGGAATTTGGCGCCCCTAGTGGCAACTTTTTTTAACATTGGAAAACACCTAAAAGCGTTGCCATGGGAACAGGGAGAGGGGCGTGGGAACATGAACCCTATGGGGTGGTAGCTATGGATCAGGGCTACGTCTGTGCCAAGTTCTGGCCACCTGGTGGCTTGGTTTGGTATAGAAAATTGAATTTGAAATGTTCAAATTTGTGCCACTCGGCAAGGGAAAAATTTGTGCCACTCGGCGAGGGAAAAAGGGGTATTAACGATATTTGGTGTGGAAGGTGCTCTAGGCTCCTTAGACAGGTGTGCGAAGTTTTGGAGTTCTAGCTAACTTCCTTCATATAGCTGCCGTTGACCCCCCCCCCCCCCATGTACAATTTTGTGAAAATCTGACCAAGTGCGGAGTCAAAAAAGTTCACACAGAAAGTGTCTAGGAGCACGTTTTAGGCCATTTTGAGTCGTTTGTTAATGGGTTAGGGTTAGGTTAAGGGCAACTTACCACTTTTCAAAAACGTTTTTTTGGACCTAGCTCGGGCAAACAGCGGGGCGTGGGAATTCCGAGACCACCCTCGGATAGCTCTAGCCCCAGCGGACTTTTTTGGGTACTGCAATCTTGATTTTAAAAATTTGAAGTGAAGCGATTTAAAGGAACAGCGGAGCGTTGGAATTCTGACTAGTGCCCGTGGTAGCCCTGGGGCCCCTCTACATGCCCTAGTCCCTAATGTGGGCGATATTTTTGAAATTGGCAAATTCCTGTGTTCCATACACCGCACAACCCCAGGAAATGCTAAAACAATTACAAAATTACCTGCACCTCATACACAGCATAGTACCAGGTATTTTAACATTGTTTAGTTTTGATTAAAGGAAAAAACTTACCATAGAGTAGTCCTCCGTCTTCGTTGGTTCATTTTCGTACGGTAACTATGAAGCAGAAGGGAGGGAATTGTAACTAACGCGTGTGAGAGAAATACCGTAGAGCTACTTCGAGCCCCAGGCTCTCTGCGGGTCTGGCTATCAGCTCTGCACTCCAATCTCTCTGTCGAGCTTGATAGGGTCAAGTGGGCGTGGCCGGTGCGACATAATAGTTCCTCCCTCCACGCTTGTCTAAAGGTGCTGCCATCTGTGCCTGGAGTAGTTATTGCAGCTGATGTGTTCGATCCTGCTTCCTAGTGGCTATGTGAGGGTTGTGCAGCTTATGTGTTCGATCCTGCTTCCCAGCGGCTATGTGGGGGCAGCTTATGTGCTTAAAATACGTAACAATATCATTCTAAACAAATACAAAATGGTCACCAAATACAAAATGGCAGTCATGAGGCAAGATGTAACCCGTGTTACATTGCTTGCAGATGGGGACCGTCCTGGAGTCTAGGGCTGGCCCGAATGCCATTTTTCAGGCTCCGAATACTCGTTGGTTTTTCCGAGCGAATATTTGGATGCTCATTCCAGAAAAAAAACACCATTAAAAACAACATAAATAATCCCTATATACTCCCTGGAACTGATTTTGACAGTATCTGTATATTTTGTTGAAGATTTAATAGCTTTTGAACGTTAATTAATAGGCCTAAGTAGGAACGTCCGCCGGCGCCCGACTATCTGCGAAATGCGGACGTCGTTGAGGTACGCCGCACGCGGACGTAATTGAGGCCCACGCTGTTGGTGGGCGGGGATTACCAATTTTTCAGTGCTACGGCTCACGCCTAGGGATAACCCAATAGCGATAGCCTTAAAAGGCGAAGCCTATACGACATAGAACTCTCGGGTACGTCCCATAATCCATCAAGAACCCTTTCTTCATATAAGGTTTCCATGGTTGGTTTACCCGCATAGTTGTTCATCCTTATTCTTCGTTGTTCGGTTGGCGTCCGGATAGGCAAGATTTTTCGTTGTTCGGTTGGTGTTAAGCTAGGCAAGATTTTTCATTGTTCGGATGACGTTAAAATAGGCAAGATTTTTCGTTGTTGGGTTAAGGTTAGGGAATAAGGATAAAGGATTAAGGCCACGTTTATACGTAGCAGGGTATTTATAGAAACAAATATTTTCCCCCCTCCGTTTTCAAAAATAACATTGTGCACACAACATCGTTTTCAAAAAAGTTGTCGTTTACATCAAAACGCATAAATACGCCGTTGGGACATTATAACTATGCCAAACCTATGGGTGGCAGTGTAGGGAGAAGGATAAAGCCATGCAAGCCAATCAGAATCCTCAGAATCAACAACAACGAATAACACGAGCGTCTTCCTGTAACAAACAAACTGTAAACATAGGGCGCTCATATGACGTTAAGCATTTCCTGGCGCATAATGTGACGTTTCAGAACCTAAAACCCCGTTTCTATCCGTTGACACGACAACACGTAACCGGCGTTTTCAGAAATCTCCACTTTGGCCGGAGTTTTTATAAATGATCGTTTTCTGTGACAAAAACTGTTTTCGTGTAAATGAGAGGCCAAACCGTGTGAAAATATCTGCGTTTTCCCTTTGTGTAAACGGAGCCTTAGATTTAGGTCAGTGGTCGGGATAAAGACTCGGGTTAAGGTTAGGGAATAAGGCTAAAGGTTAAGGTTAGGATTAAGATAAGTGGTTGGAATCAATAAATTCGCTAAAAGGGCTAAATACTAGGTCCGGGTTCACCCTCGGCCTAGTCCCTAATGTGGGCCAAAATTTGGAAATTTGCAAATTCCTGTGTTCCATACACCGCACAACCCCAGGAAATGCTAAAACAATTACAAAATTACCTGCACCTCATACACAGCATAGTACCAGGTATTTTAACATTGTTTAGTTTTGATTAAAGGAAAAAACTTACCATAGAGTAGTCCTCCGTCTTCTTTGGTTCATTTTGGTACGGTAACTATGAAGCAGAAGGGAGGGAATTGTATCTAACGCGTGTGAGAGAAATACCGTAGAGCTACTTCGAGCCCCAGGCTCTCTGCGGGTCTGGCTATCAGCTCTGCACTCCAATCTCTTTGTCGAGCTTGATAGGGTCAAGTGGGCATGGCCGGTGCGACGTAATAGTTCCTCCCTCCACGCTTGTCTAAAGGTGCTGCCATCTGTGGCTGGAGTAGTTATTGCAGCTGATGTGTTCGATCCTGCTTCCTAGTGGCTATGTGAGGGTTGTGCAGCTTGTGTGTTCGATCCTGCTTCCCAGCGGCTATGTGGGGGCAGCTTATGTGCTTAAAATACGTAACAATATCATTCTAAACAAATACAAAATGGTCACCAAATACAAAATGGCCGTCATGAGGCAAGATGTAACCCGTGTTACATTGCTTGCAGATGGTGACCGTCCTGGTGTCTGTTACGTATTTTAAGAACATAAGCTGCCTCCACATAGCCTCTAGGAAGCAGATTAAAACACACAAGCTGTATTACCCTCACAGAACCACTAGGAAGCAGGACCAAACATATAAGCCATAAATACTATACACAGCCACAAGGGGAGCAGGACCTTACTGAAGGCTGCAATAGCTGCCTTTATTAAATAATTATATTCAAGGAGCAAGGGGCCAGAAGTGTGTTTTTTATGGGACTGTAGATAGAAGGTATCCACTCCCGTCTAGATCTAATGTTTGTACCGTGTTGGAGACATATTACATGTGCTGAGTAGTTCTTCAAGGAAAGGGTTCAAATCCGGGATAGCTTTTAAGAGAGTTTATTGTTAAAGTAGGCATGTTTCGGCATGGATAAGTGACTATTGAACGAAAGTCTAGGAATCGTGTCGAACACGTGTGAGAGATAATAACTCTGGCTACTACGGGACATGGGCAGAGGCCCATGTCCCCTCGCGGGTGTCGCTGAAAATCTCTAAAGCTCTTCGCCTCGTGTGCACAAGTAGAGTCCGTCAAGTGGGCGTGGCCGGGGCGAAGTAAAGGCTTTTGCTTCTTCATATTGTTACGTATTTTAGGAACACAAGCTGTATTTCCCTCACTTAACCAATAGGGGGTAGGACCAAACATATAAGCCGTAAATACCATACATAGCCACAAGGGAAAGCAGGACATTACTGAAGGCTGCAATAGATACTTTAGCCACAGAGGGCAGCACCACAGACCAGGCGAGGAAAACCGAGGATTACGTCACACCGGTTCCTCTCCAAGTCTTCCGGTCCTCGCTGAGTCCATAAGAAGCCTCCAGCTCGTGGAGGCAGATCAGAACTCTCTCGGCAGCGACTAGACATAGGTGGGTTTATGCCTGTGATCAGCTAGGAGAATACGCTCGCACGTGCTTAGAACACATCTTCAATCTCTCTTTACTTCAGAGCATCAGTTTACCATACCGAAAATACTTTATACAAATAAAGTCTCTTTAAAGCTATTCCTTTGGATTCGACCCCTCTTTCCCTGAAGAACATTGCAATATATATATATATATATATATATATATATATATATAAATAAATAAATAAATAAAGGTGCTGCTATCTGTGGCTGGAGCAGCCTCCAATAAGGTCTTGCTCCCCTTGTGGCTATGTATAGTATTTACGGCTTATATGTTTGGTCCTGCTTCATTGGGTCTATGTGTGGGTAGCTTAGATTCTTAAAATACGTAACAATCCCTCCTTGGTCATCTCAGATGACCATACAATAATATTTTAAATCATAAACACCATTTACCACACCGAAAACATAATCAAAGTAGGAAAAATCATCAACACCATCAACCGTGTGGGAGAAACTCTACCGAATAGAGAAAAACCACTACGCGTTCCCGATAATACTGAAACGGTATTCACATTGTGGGTCTCATTGGAAATACAGGTCATTATTTAACAATACAACAATGAACATATATCTTGTTATCATACAATCATATGGTCAAACAGCACTCAAACAAAAGTATCCATAGAAATCCTGAGCTAACACTTTTGGTTATGTGCTACAAGGTCATACAATTTTCAACATGTGCAAAAGTAAAGTAAAAATTGGTAGTCATAATACAATTTTAAAAATTCTAAATGATTCATAGGCTAGCATGGATATGGGTGGTTCAGGTGATCTTCGTGTATTGCATGTGGGTGGTTTTGGGCGTTGTTATTATCGTAGCCATTGTTTCTTCTGTCGCCGTCGGGCCTGTAATTCATGAACCCAAGACTCGTCCCTCCTTGTCAAGGGCTCAGCTCACAAAGAGGTTTATTTTACATCATGGGAGCTTCCAAACAGGTTCTCCATCGTCGTCGTGTCAGCAACAGGGTGGCCTGTAAACAACCGTCTCAAAGAAGATCAACAGTACCATTATCAATGCAGCGATACAGAAATAAAGGGTTGCACTCGCAACCAAACAATACTATATAATAACAAACAACTCGTCTTGGTGGTTCAATAATTAATTATTCAAATAAATCCGGGATATTGATTATCTTATATACAGGCGCTTCTACTAGAATAGTATAGGTGTTGACTATTCTACATATTACAGCTGGATAGGGTCGGGCCCCTCAGGTGATGTCTCGTCCACTTTCACCGGATCATATCTGATCCCCATGTAAGCCTGAATGGCACTTGGCGCTTCTGTAGCGCCCACTGCTGTGGTGATCAGCCGATGCAGTAGCCCTCGTGCGCAGGGAATACAACGGCAGCCGGCTACAATTAACACGGTTACTGCCATTATTTCCGCGACGGGCACTGACTGGATCATGCCTTTCCACCTCCCAAACATATTCTCCATCCATCCTGTCAAAGGGTCATAATGCCGGAGTTCTCTGCCTATTCGAACCTGAGGGATTGTAATCGTGCCAGTGCCCTGGCCACCAACACATCCGGAGCTGTGTTATTGGGGATAAAAGTACAACATGTTGTGACTATCACATGTTGTGACTTCGATTTGGAAGTCGAAAGTCGGAATTGGGAAGGTTCCAACTTCCAAATCGACATATGTTCAATGGTGATACTTCCAAATCCCAACTTCCAAATCTACATATGTTCAATGGTGACACTGACAAATTCCATCTTCCAACTTCCAAATCGACACATGTTCAATGTGACACTGACAAAAATTCCAAATTGGGCAGTGTAAGGTCTGGCTGGAATCTGGGTGACACTGACAAATTCCAACTTCCAAATCCACACATGTTCATACTTCCAACTTCCAAATCGACACATGTTCAATGGTGACTGACAAATTCCAACTTCCAACTCGAAATATGTTCAATGGTGACACTCTGACAAAAATTCCAAATTGGGCAGTGTAAGTTCTGGCTGAATCTGGGTGACACTGACAAACTCACCGTTGAACATACAGTATATATAGATTCCCGAGCAGGCACCTTGCTCCCTTCTTCATCCACTCGACGGGCTTCCATCAAGTCTTCAGGGCTTGGTGGTTGCGCACTGGGTTTCAAATCAGGAGTGGCCTTGTTGGTGTCCATATTGCGATGTTCGGCCGTGATCTTCGTTCTCTGGGTTAGGGTTAGGTACGGACACAAGGCTTTCTTTGTGTTACGGGCATTTATAGATCCAAGTGTGACCGGCTGAATCTGCGTTGTGTTTGCCTGCAGTCAAAGTGTTCATTTTGTTTTGCTAAATCCAGATTTTTTTTTCAGTCATGATCTTTTGTAATTGGCTGCAAAGATAGGGCACACAACATAGGCTTGGGTGCCTTCTTGGGGGCTCTTCTTGGCCGCTTCCTTCTTGTAATAACAGTAATAACAGGTTTTGCAGTCATATAGATATTCAGAGCTCTGAGAGAAGATGGGAAACATAATCCAACAGGAAAAGGCTTGCTTAACAAAGCATGGAAAATGAGATTTACCTGTCGAAAGAACAAAACTGCCTCGTCACATAGCTAGAATAACTACTGTATTAAGGAACAGCCTATAAAATAAAAATACACAAGGATGCACAGAAAACATGTACCTTTAAATTGCACTGATAAAACTATTTTCCATCAACTTAATAAGAAGAGTGAGGTTACAAATTGTAATTACATTTGACAAAGTACTCATTCTTAACAGACAATTCAATTAAACTTTGAGTAAAGTCACCCTAGACCCCTGAATCAAATTTGTTACCATCGTCCCCCGTAACCAACATTGGTATTCATGCAGGTATTCATTCCTGCCATATTTGAATGGCAGGAATGAATACCTGCCATTCAAATAGCCTATTCACCCCTCTTATACAGGAGCCTAGAGCTGAAGACTATCGTCGTCGTTACCATCGTCCCCCGTAACCAACAGTTAAGAGGCACCAAGGAATGAATACCTGCCATTCAAATTGCCTATTCCTCCAATGCCTCCCAATGCTTCCTCTTGATTCACCAATCTGATTCAAAACTAGAACAAACCAAACTCCCATAAGATATTCAAGTAATTTCAAATAACACAATAGGGGATTATCACGCTTCCTGTTCCGGTGGCGGGATTTGTCTTCGTTGTGCATGAACACTTCCGGCGCACTTCCACCATGGCTGAAACAAAGGCGAGATGTCACTGCTCTCTGTTCCACTTTGTACATCTAACAAACAACACCAACCCTACTTAAGTTTTCATGGATTCCCGACTGAAATGAGTCTAAGGAAGAAGTGGATTCAAGCGGTTCGCCGGGATGAAGGGCCAAACTTTAAAATAAAACAAGGTAGCATGTTTGTTTGTAGCCGGCACTTTAGTGAATCAGACTACAAACGCTACAGCTAGCAACCAACCGGGGTCACACCAAGTGACTGAAAATCGGGTCTTTACCCTCCCGTTTCCAGTGGAACAACTGGGGACTGCCAAGAAGGGGGTCTGTTTATAAAAGAGCATCAACTCGCTTAGGCCATGACGTTCACCCATCCCTTCCTCTGGAGCAACCGCTGCCCTGTGAATAAGAGCCGATGGAGGAGATCTCAGCTTCGGTGGTGATGACAGAACATGATTTCGGTTCTGCTCCTAAACCAGGTTGTCAGTGTTTGTTAGTGTTCTGAAATATTGGCTTACTATTACCCCATACTGTTCTTAAACCACCTACCTGACAGGATGTACTACCTATGGTTTAATCACAGAATGGGCTATAAGTAGGTTATACCGGAGGTAGGTCAACTTTTCAGAACTCAGGCACAACATGTTTAGTCTTATTAATGTCCCAGCATTTGACCAAACCACAATGTGAAAAGCTTCATCACAAGTACAAATGTTGCATTTATATCTTACTTAATTAATTGTAAGGTGAATATTGAGCTATAAAAAGCAAAATTTAAAAGCAATATTGAGCTACAAAAAGCAATTTCTTTAGAGGTCCAAACTGCTTCCAATATGCAAGTCACAGCCAAAATCTGGGTTAGATGTTTTAATTTCATCGCATACAGGTGCACTGGATGCTGCTGCTGTAAACATACAGCAATTGGAAGAAACAGTCAAGGCGCTGATGAGAGCTGTCACAGCTGAAAGTGCATTTTCACAGATTCTGTGTCTCAGACGCGGACATCCTTTTTTTACACCAGATTCACGTCAGAGATGTTTTTTGTGACTTCTGGGAGGTTATTCAACCATCTGCCTCCATGTTGGTTTATTGGTCGAAAGCTCAGAAAAGAAACAAACATTGAACCCATTTCTCCCAGTCCAACGTGTAGACTGCAACTGGTTGAGTTTTTTCTCTTCTGCTGCCGGGTTGCTGCAGGCCTGCAAGAGAAGGTGCTGGCTGACATGTTTCAGGTCAGTGTGTCCACTGTCTCCCATGTTGTTATACCGTGGGCCAACTACCGTTACCTGCTCCTTGGCTCCCTCCCCATCTGGATGAGTAAACTGCAAGTCAAGAACATCATGCCAAGATAATTTGTGCAGTACAGTCCAGATGTTCGGGTAATCATCAACTGCAACCGAGGTGGCAAGTCGATGATAACCCGAACATCATCTTACAAGAACACAACAACCTTTAAGAAGGCCTTGATTGGGATTGCCCCTTGTAGTGCTGTGACTTTGTGTCAAGTCTCTTTACCGGCTCCATCTCCGACCCAGAGCTGACTGAACGAAGTGGACTGCTGGATTTACTGGAGCCAGGAGATGGCTGCATGGCAGACAAGGGTTTCACCATCGAGAAGACCACTAGCTGATCGTGGGGCAACGCTGATTATACCACCCTTCAAGATGACAGGTAGGCATGAAAGGAATGAACATTTCAAATTAAAACTTTGACCCAAATGTGACCATTAAGATATGCAGACAAATGTTTAAGATGGACTGAAGCACTCACAATAATATTACTAATTAATTTATCTCTAACCACTGCGCAGTTCACTGAAGAGGATGCTCTGAAAAACACAAGCAATCGCTCGACCTTCGAATCCTCGTAGAAAGAGCAATAGGCAGAGTCAAGGAATAACCGCATCTGGGAACGCACTGTCCTGTTCACCTTGTCTGCGACAGTCAATCAGCTGTGGACCGTCTGCTGTGTGATGACCAACTTCCAGGGACCACTTGATTTAAAAGGCTACATCCCTGTTGAAGTGTTTCTACTCAAACATGTACCTATAATGTTAAATATAATATATTAATATATTAAAACGAGAGGCACTGACATTTGGAGTGGTCCCTTCATTTTTTCCGGAGCTGTAATTTTGTACACTGAAAACATTTGTCATATATTGAATGACATTAATGTAATTGAATGAGAAGTCTTTTCATCTATAATCAATTTTTAAAGTCCAGTCAGTCCATCCTGAAAGTATTCAAATTAAGGTTAATATATAATGCAGTAAATGATGTACTCAGAAAAAGAGAATGAATTAAATCCTTTTATTCTTTCAGTTCCTTTATTCATTCAGTTAATTTCACATTCATTTCACTTTCTGCTGAAGATACACATTCATATATGTACCAAAGAAGTACCAGTCTACCTTATTTTTCATCTCTTATCCTTTCATCCCTCCAGACTGAGCTGACGCCAAACCGACGTTAGCATAAGCCAACCTACCTAGCGTAAGCTAGCTAGCAGACACTCGCATTAGTAGTCGTTATATTTCTCGAAAAATAAACAATCCCTTGTCCAGTTTGGAGCGGGCTGTTATGGAGTGTTGTTCGGTAAGTCTGTGAACTTCAGAAAACGTGACTTTGGGTACATTTACCAGGGATGTCGTGAAAGTGAACTGCCGGTCCTCCATCATCAGTTCGCCAGAGTGATGAGTGGTTCACCGGATGTCACAGTGCACAATGAACACCGAATGCGGAAGTACTACGTATCAGCGTGATAATCCCCTATAACTTAGACCTCACCCGCAGAGGGAGTGAAAAAATAACGCCAGACCCAGAGCTTTACAGTGTCAATATACACGTTACAAAATGAGACCCATTCTACTGACTCAGTGGGACAGATTGCACCATCCGGAGATTTCACATCAAAGATGTGAGGATGAGAATGTGCTGCTAATGGCTGCGGCTGCCCACTGTGAACCTTGCACGTAGTAAGTTGGTGTGACAGTGATGAGTTTGTTTTGTAGTTCTGGCTTGGACACTGCACAGTGTCGAACAGCTCACGAGAGATGTACTCCTCCGGCACCCGATAGGTTAGGGTTAGGTAAATTAAAATATCTCATGGATCTCCCCACGTCATCCGACGACTTCGCAGTTAGGATAGAGGTCCAAGGCAAGGCACTGGCCGGCGCATGTTATTCTTGGTCTTAATGTCCTCGTGTACTTTGACCCATTCTTTCGAATGAAGTAGTTTTCGTTTCCAGTTTGGATTTTTTTCAGGTTGGTACGTTATTCATATTGTAGTTTGGTTCTTTAATGTTGGCATTTGTTTTTGGTTTTATTCAATGTTTTTGTGCAAAAGATTTACTTTTTCTTTTAAAGTTTGGTTTATATTATTTTGAAAAATCTCTTCAAGAACTGCAGGACATGTCATCAGTTGTGGTCCCCGGGATCATAGAGTGTTTCGGCCGTTATCACAAGACACTCTCACCCGAGGGTGGCCCCCCCGAGGTCAATCAACTCTCGGGAATGTCCCACAACCCATCAAGAACTATTTCCTTTTATAGGGTTTCTATGGTTGGTTTAGCTGTATAGTTGTTTAAGTAATTGTCATTATTACCGTTTTGTTGTTTACTGTTCTTTGTTTTTTGGTGTTAAGATGGGATAGATTTTTCGTTAGTGCTCCTCGGTTGGTTTTAAGATAGGATAGATTTCTCCTCGTTCGGTTGGTGTTAAAATGGGATAGATTTTTCCTTAGTGCTCCTCGGTTGGTTTTAGGATAGGATAGATTTCTCCTTGTCCGTTTGGTGTTAAGATGGGATAGATTTTTCGTTAGTGCTCCTCGGTTGGTTTTAAGATAGGATAGATTTCTCCTCGTTCGGTTGGTGTTAAAATGGGATAGATTTTTCCTTAGTGCTCCTCGGTTGGTTTTAGGATAGGATAGATTTCTCCTTGTCCGTTTGGTGTTAAGATGGGAAAGATTTTCTCGTTAGTGCTCCACATTTGGTGCCTCATAAGGCTAAAGATTAAGGTTAGGGGTCGGGATAGCCACTCGGGTTAAGGTTAGGGAATAAGGCTAAAGGTTAAGGTTAGGATTTAGATAAGTGGTAGGGATAGCCACTCGGGTTAAGGTTAGGGAATAAGGCTAAAGGTTAAGGTTAGGATTTAGATAAGTGGTAGGGATAGCCACTTGGGTTAAGGTTAGGGTATAAGGCTAAAGGTTAAGGTTAGGATTTAGATAAGTGGTGGGGATAGCCACTCGGGTTAAGGTTAGGGAATAAGGCTAAAGGTTAAAGGCCCATTATGCAACTTTTTTAGCCAAAATTACATTAAGTATGCAGGTTGAGAGTTATGCTGATGGTTCTGCATCGATTTCTGGGTCGATTGGTGGGTGTGTCATTTTCCCATGTCGCCTCTACAGTGAAAAAGCGCATATGCAACTTGATCTGCTCGGACAGGGACATTCCGGATGTGACGCAGCGGAAGTATCCTCGAAAATGTAGTCAGATTGTAGTTTCGAAAATGCTTTACGGCACAGACACACACCCAAACATGGCACCGGCTAGATATAAACAGCCAGTTGCGAGGCAATTGTTGCATTCATCATGGATCAATCGACTGATAAGGGACCCAAGAGGCGACTGTTGGTGGAACAAAAGAAGAATGGACCAGAAAATAGATCAGACACGAGTGAAAGGGGAACTATGCAACTTTTTTGGCCTGATTTACCTTAATATAACAGGCTAGGAGTCATTGCGATGGTTCCAGTATACATTTTTGTTCGATTGTTCGTTGTTTCGACTCCCCCTTGCGCATCTTGGCGGAGAAAAGGAATATGATTCTGCCGGCGACCCGCCGCCCACTCTCGCGGGAGTCTCGGGTCTCGCGAAGTAACGAATTGCTTTACGGCACAGACCCCCAAACACGGAACCGGCTCGATATAAACACAAGTAACTAAGGGATTGTTACATTCATCATAGATCAGCCGACTAAAAAGAGACAGAGAAACCCAATGTCGGAGGAACAGAAGAGAAAAGGGAGACTGACCGACAGAGAGGCCAGACACGAGTAAACGTTGGGCAAGCTTTTCAGGAATAGCGTGAACTGAAAGAAAAAGAAGACTGCAAATCAGACTCCGATTTGGCCGTGTTGCTTTTGAAATTGAAAGTACCCTTGGGTGAACTTTGTCCTCGTGGTATACTTGATGTTGATAGTCTCTGTACAAATGTGTTTGCTCAACCATTTTGTTGTGAGCCCTGTAAAAATGGTTTTCTCGACCGTTTTGTTGTGAGCCCTGTATGTTTCTAGCTTGCTTGTTGGTTGCAACCATATAAACACCTTTGTTTCCATTGCTGTTCGTCTGTCTCGTCCCCCAGATACAGACTGAATCCCCGAATCCAGGTTCTTGTTTATTTAGATTATTATGTTGGCCAACACTCTCACACTGATTGTTCTGTTCAACATAAGATAAAACAATTATAATCTAGGATATAAATTCTCCCCGTCAACTATAAAAAAGGATGGCTTTATGTTTATTGCAATACAAATACACAATTTTAAAAATGCATAACCTTGCCTACACTTTATGAACATCTACTTCGGACATGGCTCCACGCATTCGCCGGCTTCTTTGAAAACAAATGCACATGGCTCGCGTAGAAGTGCATGGGGAAGGGTCGTCAACGAGTTGTTACGACAGTTTTATAAAATATCTACTACGAAGCTGAAGGGGGCGCTGTGTAGAGAAATGTGCGTGCCAAAACAAAGAAAACAGCGAAGAAATTCCCGAAGTTGCATAGTGGGCCTTTAAGGTAAGGATTTAGATAAGTGGTAGGGATAGCCACTCGGGTTAAGGTTAGGGAATAAGGCTAAGGGTTAGGATTTAGATTTAGATAAGTGGTAGGGATAAAGTCTAAAGAAAATAGTTCCATACACTGCATAACCCCAGGAAATGTTAAAACAATTACAAAATAACCTGCACCTCATACATAGCATAGCATCAGGTAATTTAATATTGTTTCGTTTTAAATAAAGCAAGAAAAACTTGCCCCAGATTTGTCCTTTGCCTTCGTTGGTCAATTTGGTATGATAACTATGAAGTCGAAGGGAGGAAATAGTATCTAACGTGTGTGAGAGAAATATAGTAGAGATGCAGGCTCTCTGCGGGTCTGGCTATGTGTTCTGCCCTCCAATCTCTCTGTCGACTTTTATAGGGTCAAGTGGGCGTGGCCAACGTGACGTAATGGTTCCTCCCTCCTCGCCTGTTTAATGGTGTTTGATCCCGCTTCCTAGTGGCTATGTGAGGGTTATGCAATTTGTGTGTTCGATTTTTAATTTAAGTCTTTTATTGTACATGGTTAAAATAAATCAATAAAATAATACAAACAAAAACAATTGAGCAGTAAAAAACGAAAGAAATAAATTAAAAACAAACAAATGGGATCCTCAGGATCCTAAGCAACAATTACATAGCTCAAATAACATAGTTCATGTTCAAAAGGGATAGGAAGAAGTTAAAAAAAAACTTTTCTGGTCCTACCCCCTCTTATTTTTTATAATTGTTTTCCAAAAAATAAATCTTCAATATGAATCAGTAAGTGTCTATTATGTTTAGCTCGTGGGTTAAACAAATCAAAACTTTTCGACAAGACAATATCAAAATAAAATAATGGAACAGATGAACGAAAACCATCAAATTGAAAACAGCATAACAGAAATTCACTGCTCCAGCTCATAACAATTCAATGTTTTTCTTCTGAAGAGTTTTTGAAATTTTGATATAGTTGTACATTTTTTCAGCTCATCATTGCAGTTGTTCCACAGACTTACAGCCTTTGTCGTTATACAGTGCAGTTTTGTATT